>NC_069499.1:1215328435-1215500935 GCF_027579735.1 Bombina bombina
TCTCATTTTGTCCTTAAGTAATTCTGTCCTAGGGATCTGCAGTACATCTTTAATCCCCTGTTCAATTAAGTTACTTGGGTATCCCCTCTGTTTAAATTTCCAATAATCTTTCTTTTACCAAATTTTCAGCTGAGACAATTCGTCTTACTCGCATAAATTGGCTTTTGGGTAAACTCTTTAACAGAGCAGGAGAATGCGCACTCTTATAGTGCAGTAGATTATTATAATCTGTCTGTTTTTTAACCCCTTAATGACCACAGCACTTTTCCATTTTCTGTCCGTTTGGGACCAAGGCTATTTTTACATTTTTGCGGTGTTTGTGTTTAGCTGTAATTTTCTTCTTACTCATTTACTGTACCCACACATATTATATACCGTTTTTTTCTCGCCACTAAATGGACTTTCTAAAGATACCATTATTTTCATCATATCTTATAATTTACTATAAAAAAAAATATAAAATATGAGGAAAAATTGAAAAAAACACACTTTTTCTAACTTTGACCCCCAAAATCTGTTACATATCTACAACCACCAAAAAACACCCATGCTAAATAGTTTCAAAATTTTGTCCTGAGTTTAGAAATACCCAATGTTTACATGTTCTTTGCTTTTTTTGCAAGTTATAGGGCCATAAATACAAGTAGCACTTTGCTATTTCCAAACCACTTTTTTCCAAAATTAGCGCTAGTTACATTAGAACACTAATATCTTTCAGGAATCCCTGAATATCCCTTGACATGTATATATTTTTTTTTAGTAGACATCCCAAAGTATTGATCTAGGCCAATTTTGGTATATTTCATACCACCATTTCACCGCCAAATGCGATCAAATACAAAAAATCGTTCACTTTTTCACAAATTTTTTCACAAACTTTTGGTTTCTCACTGAAATTATTTACAAACAACTTGTGCAATTATGGCATAAATGGTTGTAAATTCTTCTCTGGGATCCCCTTTGTTCAGAAATAGCAGACATATATGGCTTTGGCGTTGCTTTTTGGTAATTAGAAGGCCGCTAAATGCCACTGCGCACCACAAGTGTATTATGCCCAGCAGTTAAGGGGTTAATTAGGGAGCTTTTAGGGAGCTTGTAGGGTTAATTTTAGCTTTAGTGTAGTATAGTAGACAACCCCAAGTATTGATCTAGGCACATTTTGGTATATTTCATGCCACCATTTCACCGCCAAATGCGATCAAATTGAAAAAAAAGTTAAATTTTTCACAATTTTAGGTTTCTCACTGAAATAATTTACAAACAGCTTGTGCAATTATGGCACAAATGGTTGTAAATACTTGTCTGGGATCCCCTTTGTTCAGAAATAGCAGGCATATATGACTTTGGCGTTGCTTTCTGGTAATTAGAAGGCCGCTAAATCCTGCTGCGCCTCACACGTGTATTATGGCTAGCAGTGAAGGGGTTAATTAGGGAGTTTGTAGGGAGCTTGCAGGGTTAATTTTAGCTTTAGTGTAGAGATCAGCCTCCCACCTGACACATCCCACCCCCTGATCCCTCCCAAACAGCTCCCTTCCCTCCCCCACCCCACAATTGTCCCCGCCATCTTAAGTACTGGCAGAAAGTCTGCCAGTACTAAAATAAAAGGCTAGGGTGTAGGATCCCCCCCTTAGCCCCCAACCTCCCTGATTCCCCCCAAAACCACTCTCTGACCATCCCCTCTGCCTCATTGGGGGCCATCTTGGGTACTGGCAGCTGTCTGCCAGTACCCAGTTTGCAAAAAAAAAGTGGTTTTTTTATATTTATTTGGATTTTTTCTGTAGTGTAGCTTCCCCCCCCACACAGACAAACACCCACCACCTTGCTGATCTTTATTTTTTTTTTATAAAAAGGCATTTACAAACTTTTTTTTAAGATATTTTCTGTAGTGTAGCGGTTCCCACCCGCTCCCTCCCCGTGCACGCGCCCGCCCCCGCCCTCCCGTGCACGCGCGCGCGCGTCCGTGCGTGCCCCCGCTCATCCCCCACCCACGATCCCGCCCCCCCTGCAGATATATCCAGGGCCATCGATGGCCGCCACCCCGCCTCCCGGTCCGGCTCCCACCCACCAACGCAGGGAGCCACCGATCTCCGGTGCAGAGAGGGCCACAGAGTGGCTCTCTCTGCACCGGATGGCTTAAAAAAGTTATTGCAGGATGCCTCCATATCGAGGCATCACTGCAATAACCGGAAAGCAGCTGGAAGCGAGCAGGATCGCTTCCAGCTGCTTTCCAAACCGAGGACGTGCAGGGTACGTTCTCAGGCATTAACTGCCTTTTTTTTGAGGACGTACCCTGCACGTCCTCGGTCGTTAAGGGGTTAAAAAGATCTACAGCTAACAGCCCATCTTGTTTGTACACTGAGGTATCCAGGAAATCAATCCTTTCCTCACTTATGGTGAGTTTGAACTTTATATGCTGTGTAGCACTGTTGAGATCATTAACAAACTGTTCCAGGGTTCCAATGTCCCCCAACCAAATGCCAAAAATATCATCTATATATCGCCACCAGGTGGCGCCATATAGATTAAACAATTGATGGTTATAAACAAAATACTCTTCAAATGTGTTCATATAAATATTTGCATAGGTTGGGGCAACATTGGAACCCATGGCCGTACCCTGTAATTGCAGATAAAAGTTATCTTGAAAAAGAAAGAAATTACATCTCAATACAATATTCAAAAGATCAAGAACAAAGTTTCACTGGTCATTATTGATAGTTATATCCTGATCCAAACACCTATTCACTGCCCCTACACCCGCCTCATGAGTGATTGAGGTGTAAAGGCTAGTAACATCAAGACTATAAAGTATACCTTTATTGTTCTCAAGGACTATATTCTGTAGTTTATTGATGAAATCTCCTGTGTCCCTGATATAAGAGGTGGAATGTGTATAGGGTCTAAGGACTCTGTCTAAATATATAGAGGCTTTAGATAGTGTGGAGCCTACCCCTGCCACTATGGGGCGGCCAGGAGTTTTTTCCAAATCTTTATGGACCTTTGGGAGTGTATATAGGACAGGTATAATGTCCTCTGTATCCAGAATAAATTTAGTTGTCTTGTTGTCAATCACTCCAATCTTCTGAGCCCTTAAGACACATGCTTCCAACTCTTTTTTTACTTTAAAGATTGGATTCATTGACAACAATTGATACACTTCACCATCCGCCAACTGGCCCAAAATTTCCTGTATATAGTAATCTCTCTCAAGGACCACTAAAGCACCACCCTTATCAGCCTCCTTAAAAATATAGCCTGTATTCTCTTTAAGACTCCTAATATTATTCCAATCCTCTCTATTAAAGTTAAGATTTGAATGTGCATATTTAGGGTAACTCCTTTCTACATTTCTACAGAGTTTCCCTATAACATTCTCAACCAATTGTATGTATGTACTCACACCTGGGTTCACTGTTTGTGGCGTGAAGTTGCTTTTATTATATAAACCTAGTGAGTTAAGCCCAAGTTTGTTACATACATTATCCTTATTGACAGAGAAATTTACATTACCAACATTCCCCTCTGAAAAATGACACTTTAATTTCAGGGATCTAAAAAACGATATAAGTCTTTTTGCAATGTAAAGATATCAAGTCTCTGCTGTGTTGGACAAAATGAAAGTCCTTTAGACAATGTCTCTTGTTCCCCTTGTCTCAGAGGGTGGGTACTCAAATTGAGCACTACTGACCGTGTTTGCTGCGTGTCATCACCTGGTGTGTGCTTCTGCCTCCACCCCTCTGGCCCCTCTGACCTCTCCGGCGGTTCCCGATTCCTCCACCGCCTCTGATATCTCCTGCTGCCCCGTCTGCATTGCTGCCTCTTTCCGGATCAGAGTCCCCCGACCCTGAATCAGAGGTTTGGCTCCATGAGCCTGCATACTCATTCCTAGAATCACGGTGTCTGTAACCGGAACTAGCTCCACGGGCACGTCTGGGTCCACTTCCGGTCCGTCCTCCAAAGCCCCAGTATACGGTTCCGGACTGATAGTCCCTCTCATCTTGGTTCCACTTGTTTCGTTTCCTCTCTTGGATCTCTTCCTTCAGCTTGAGGACTTCTTTGTCGACTGCCTCTATGTATTGCAGCAGGGCATCTGGAGAAAGGTTAGTTTGGAGTTCTTGCTTTAGAGGGTCTATCTGTTCTTTCTGTTTATTCAGCTCTAGTTGTAAATATTCCACAGTCAAAACCATAAGGTCAAAGGAGCATTTATTCAGGATTCTTTCAAATTTCTGGCAATATTCTTGATTTTCTTTTAGCAGTGTCGGTCGTGTGTTCATGCGCAGCCCTCTGGGTATACGCTTGACTCGATGGTATTCTGCCAAAGTGACTGCATGTAACTCATATGCAGTATTTTTCTTTTTGAGATGTTCAAAGTCTTTATTAGTTGTCTGTAATGGGGTGGTCTGCAGAAAATCCATGGATCCACATATTAGGGTGGTGATGCAAGCCGCTTCAGTCTCTGTATAGCAAAAGGTATGTGGCTCAATTTTATCCATTTCTGTTGATTCATCCATAGTCCCCTGTGCCTGTAGCTAGTGCAATGAAACTGTAGAAAGCAAAGAATTGCACAAGCACCCTTTTTTTTGTTTTGTATGTTATTTTTTGAAAATAATACATTGCAATACAATAACTAATGACAATAAGTGTATATTCAATTATATTGTGTACTGAGTAGATTAACTTGATGTATGATTAACGATGATGGAAAAAAAAATGTGTTCGCTTTATGTCCTTTGTTGAAAAACTATGATAAATGTAATTAGAGATGTAAATAATGACCACTAGATGGCATTAAGCAAAACAAAAAAGTTTGTATTAATTGAATACAGGTGAGAACAGGTGTGGTGGGTGGAGCCGCAGTCTTTATAAGGTTTGTTTTTAGAGTTGTATGTTAGACATGAATAAGGACATGGGTCCGAAACGTTGTCTGTTTTAAGTGGCACAATAAAATAATGATGTTTTAATACAGTTTGTGGTGCAGCTATATCATTTTTGGACTAATAGTTTATTTAGTGCACCCATAGAAGTCTAGGCTGAGAAGAAGTTAGCGTGATTGCGATATCCGAGGTGCTGAAGTTTTGTCACAAGCTAACGTTTTACTTTTAACTCTTAAAACACACGCTAATCTGTCTAAAATTTTAACTTAAGCGCAGTTAGTGCGCAAACAAAAAGAAAATGTAGCGCACCACTTGTAATCTAGCCCATAGCATTACAGGGTGACTAGTAACAAATTAGAACATTTTTTTACTATAATGGCTCTTTAAAGACGAAGCAGCAAAAATTAGACTTTGAGGGACAGTCTAGTCAAAATTAAACTTTCATGATTCAGATAGGGCAGCTATCCAATTTACTTTTATCATCACATTTGCTTTGTTCTCTTGGTATTCTTAGTTCAAAGCTAAACCTAGGTAGGCTCATATTTCTAAGCCCTTGAAGGCCGCCTCTTATCAGTTGTTTGCAGCTAGAGGGCATTAGTTCATGTGTGCCATATAGATAGCATTGTGCTCACGCCTGTGGAGTTACTTAGGAGAGGGCACTGATTGGCTAAAATAACCGAAATATGGGGGCAGTCTGCAGAGGCTTAGATACAAGGTAATCACAGAGGTAAAAAGTGTATAAATATAACTGTGTTGGTTCTGCAAAACTGGGTAATGTGTTATAAAAGGATTATCTATCTTTTTAAACAATGCAAATTCTGGAGTAGACTGTCCCTTTCAGTTGCTGTGATGTTTACTTCTAATCATTTGTTCCTGCCATTTAAACAGACCATGTTTGAACTTAACTAATGATATTAACATCTATAAATATGTTTGTTTCATCATATTTGTGTTGAAATGCAATGTCAGCTTATGAATAGTAATATTAAAACATATGAAGTGGTACATTTAACCAGTGAACAATTTAATATTTTCATCTTCATCATGTCACAAATGATTTATTAAGCAATTTTCCTGGAGGGCGATCAGATTTAGTATTTTTCCATTTATAATGCAATTTGCCCTTGCCCTTATACCTTGGAAGTGAATTGATACTAACAAGCAATTTTATTAATTCATTATGTATTTTATATGACATATTTGAATGTTTTTTTGTGAGCATTAGTTAGAATCTGGTTGATCTTGGGACAATCAGATTACATTAGAAACTAATATTACTAATTGTGAGTCACATTTTAGAAGAGAAAAAATACAAAGTAGTAGTAGAACCAATATTTAGAAATAACTCCTTATAAATAGCAGTGTGCTGCAAAATCTTGACACATACTGTATGTGTCAGGTGCTAGATGCAAATTATCTTTCTTAAGGTACACATTATACAGCTTAAAGTGACGGTCAAGTCTGGCTTAGTCGCTCACTACTTTCTGCAGTTCATGAAAAATAAGCTTGATGTTCATTCATGATTTCGCCTAATTGTTGACAATAACATTTATATTTTACCTTCAAATTATTCCCCGTTATCGTTTTTTTGTCCGCCCGCCATCTTGCCAATATTGATTGACGTTTTTTTCAGATGCAATCGACAATCTACGTTTCCCCCACGGGGCATTTAGCCCCTTTTTAGAAACGTCCCTATTCACTTCTGCGCATGCGCTAAGCAGCAACTCGCGTCATATACCTCTCATGCTTGTGCATAAGACGCGCATACGTATTCCGCTTCGTTGTTATTTGGATTCTGTCCCCAAGCTCTGATTCAGCATAACGATCTAAAAGGTGTTTTTATATTGCAGATAAATTTTAATAATATCAGATTGATAAAGGCTAGTCTGTTTATATATATATATATATATATATATATATATATATATATATATATATATATATATATATGCTTTTTTACTTACCGTTAAATTTGTTTTAATGCAGGGAAAATATAGAGAGCTTAGAGTCTTCACAAAGTTCGAGCAAGTAACACAATCGCATAGTAATCAATGAATGAATGCGCAGTTTCATGTAGGTATTGTGCACGAGCTTTGCAATGACGTAGTGAGCGTGTGGAACCGCTCGCTACATCACTAGTGCCGAATAAGAAGTGGTGGAGGGGAGGAGTCACAATGTAAAATGGAGGTATAATACATTTTGATTTTATAATAAAAATATAAACGATAGTGAAAAATAAAGTTAGCGACTTTAATGTAGATAGGTTAATGTGTAAATTGATGCAGTCCATTAGCATAAAATTGACCTTCACTTTAACTGTTACTGTGAACAAAAATATAAAATACAAAGTGATAGTTCACAATTAAAGTGTGACAATTAAAAGTATAAAGATAGCTGCCTTCCCTAACTATACCCCAGAATCCATATATACTGTCTTACTAGACTTTTAAAGATACATCAAAATTAAAGGGATACTAAATTTTATTCTTTAATGATTCAGATAGAGGCCTATAGTTATCAAAGTCTGGCGGACCTGATCCGACAGTATGGATCAGGTCCGCCAGACCTTGCTGAATATGGCGAGCAATACGCTCTCCGTATTCAGCATTGCACCAGCAGCTCACAAGAGCTGCTGGTGCAACGCCGCCCCCTGCAGACTCGCAGCCAATCAGCCTCCAGCAGGGGGGTGTCATTCAACCCGATCATACTCGATCGGGTTGATTGCCGGCGATGTCTGTCTGCCTGCTCAGAGCAGACGGACAGGTTATGGGGCAGCAGTCTTTGTGACCGCTGCTTCATAACTGCTGTTTCTGGCGAGTCTTAAGACTCGCCAGAAACACGGGCCTCTCAAGCTCCTTTCGGAGCTTGATAGATAGGCCCCAAAGCATGCAATTTTAAGCAACTTTCTAATTTACTCCTGTTATCAATTTTACTTCGTTCTCTTGCTATCTTTATTTAAAAAGCAGAAATGTAAAGCTTAGGAGCCCGCCCATTTTTGCTTCAGAACCTGGGTTACGCTTGCTTATTGGTTTACTAAATGTAGTCACCAATAAGCAAGCGCTATCCAGGGTGCTTTACATTTCTGCTTTTTTAAATAAAGATAGCAAGAGAACTAAGGAAAAATAATAATAGGAGTGAATTAGAAAGTTGTGTGCTCTAGCTGAATCATGAAAGAAACCATTTGGGATTAGTGTCCCTTTAAAGAAAGGACACTGGGGGAAAAAAAACTAATTTCCAAATTACAAAGCAGAAAACTAATGATACATGGGTAATAGATTTTTTCTGGTTTCCTGGACTAGACAGGGCCAGCTCAACCATGGGACCAAGTTGTTCCGATGGACACAGGCAGCACTTGATAATTGGGCAGCACTCTATTGACTGGGTCAGTCACTTTAAGAGCCAGATCACTCCTGTCTTCTGTCTCTGTGTGGGAATTTGCAGGCTCCGCAATTGTGCATAAGCATTGGTTGCATGCAGGTAGGCAATCTTATTAAGGTCAGCTCCCAGGCTAGTAGGTTGATATGTTAATCAATAATGTCACTATTGGGGGGTGTCGTATTCTCCAACCCAGGCAGCAAAATGTCTTGAGCAAGCCCTGGGGGAAAGTTATAATTACATTTTAAAAAATCATTCTTTTGCATTTTAGGAATGAACATAATGAAGGGTGCAAGGCTGCAATATAAGGTATATAGGCGGGATCAAACTGATATACTACAGGAAATTTCTTCTCTGTGAAAAGCATTACTGGGCTAAAAGAAGCTGCACCCAGGTGGTAAATCGCCATAGAACAGGCTAACAATGGTATTGAGCCAGTTGTTCATTCCTGTGAGTGTGCTTCTCTCTGTGTGTATTTAGTCTCCCTATGGGAAAAAGGGGAAACCAGACGTGGACTCCTTGCTCAGTGTGCTTAGAGGAATATGGCTACACCTCACTGACGAGGCCCAATGAAGGACGAAACGATTGTCTAGGGTTGCTGTGTTACTTGTTCACAGAGGAATTGCCTGGTATTTCAGCGCTGGACTGACCGTAATAGGCGGGATCAGACTGATATACTACAGGAAATTTATTTTCTGTGAAAAGCATTACTGGGCTAAAAGAAGCTGCACCCAGGTGGTAAATTGCCATAGAACAGGCTAACAATAGTATTGAGCCAGTTGTTCGTTCTTGTGAGTGTGCTTCTCTCTGTGTGAATTTAGTCTCCCTATGGGAAAAAGGGGAAACCAGACGTGGACTCCTTGCTCAGTGTGCTTAGAGGAATATGGCTACACCTCACTGACGAGGCCCAATGAAGGCCGAAACGATTGTCTAGGGTTGCTGTGTTCCTTGTTCAGAGAAGAATTGCCTGGTATTTCAGCGCTGGACTGACCATAATAGGCGGGAACAGACTGATATACTAAAGGAAAGTTCTTCTCTGTGAAAAGCATTACTGGGCTAAAAGAAGCTGCACCCATAGAACAGGCTAACAATAGTATTGAGCAAGTTGTTCATTCCTGTGAGTGTGCTTCTCTCTGTGTATGTATATATATATATATATATATATATATATAATTTATATATGACTATAAATTATATAGATTACACTGGTACATATATGGTACACATGAGATTAGAGAAGAATATCTGATGGTACACATGACTGTATAAATTAGGGCATAGTGTTTCTTATATTATTATAATAGTGCTCTGCGTGATAAAAGGTTCAATAGCTGTTATAATATATAGTATATGAGTGTTTATATAAAACATACCTTTTCTTACCATATGGATTCTATAGGGTTGCTTTTATCCAGTATGTTTTATTATTTGACTTTCACAGCATTCATCAGCCTACAAAAAGCAGATGGGTTGCTTCTGCAACTACCAACCAAATGGGACTGATTGCTGCACTAATTGGAACCAGATACTCCTTTTTTATTAATTAATACAAATACCAATTATGCACAGAATAGTGGAAATGCTGACTATTCTCTGTATATAGGGACCAAGATGTATAAGCTATGTAGTTTAGGGTGGTTTTATTGGACACAGCATTGATGGGTTTAATTTCTGTAACATACTTGTACAATGTTTTTTGGCTGTTTTGTGTAGCTTCATTATTCTTTTCAATTTTGTTTATTGAAAGAATACAAGGCAGCTAAAAGAACTGGCATTCTGTTTGTGATATTGAGGTTGTAAAGCTTCCAGAGCTTAAAGCCATACAGATGGTAAAAAGAATTATCTGAGTCTGAAACATATTATTTAGCCTCACTTCCTGCTAAATCAGTTGTCCAAATGAAGGGGCCATGTTGGAACTGTTTTTTGTTTTTCATAGGGCAGCAAAACAAAATGTAAGGATCATCACAAGTTAAGAAAATGGTATATGGTATAAACAACCTTCACACAAACAATGATCAACCTAGATATGATGTTGGCTTAAAATGCAAGAGTGTCAGTATATTATATATCTGGCAACAGAGTACAGCAATGCACACATACACATTCAAAAAGACATACTGTACATTTAGGGTCAGATTATAAGTGGAGCGATATATATTGCTTTCGCTGAAACGATATTTGCGCTCCACTTTGTAATACCAGCGCAAGCTCTCACGAAAGCGTGCTTCCATAGACTTCAATGTCAGAGACAGCATCAGAACATTGCGCAGCTAAGGGGTAAGTAGCACAGCGATGGCAGCAAATTTTTAAATATATATGCATATGACTATTTACATAATTATTTATGTGTTAATATGTGTATGTACACATATTAACACATAAATATGTATATTGTCATATACATATATATTTACTGGGAATACACAGTTCCCATAGACTGAAATGTATAGGCACTTTTCTTACACCCCACTCCCACCAACTTTAGACCCCAAAAAATGCTTAGTGCAGTTGTTTTTTTTTTATACTATATATATATATATAATACCCTCTATTTTGAAGGCATTTGGGGCACTTTTAGAAAATCAACCAGAGACTGGATGTCTGGTTAATTTTCTGAGCGCTAATTGCTCCTGTAAGCTCATGTTAGCAATAACCAGTCACTTGTAATGGCTGGTTAATTATCGTGCACCCGCAAACGGGCACATTTTCCCATTTACAGGGACGTTATAATTTAGCGCTCCACTTGTAATCTAGCCCTTAATGTCTTCTTCATATTCATCAGTATATACTTGCTGCTAATATAAGGTCACATATGTGTAGGGTTAGATAAAACTTAAATTGTAATCCATGAACAAGTAGTAACAATAAATATGTTCATTAAAGTCTATGGAGACTTTATTGTTACTACCTGTTGTTAAGTTTATAACTGGGATTTGATTAAAGATGGGTGAATGTTTTGCAACAAATTAATTTGTTTCTTTCGAATTTTGAATGTTTGTACAACATTCTAACATTCGTTTGATGTAATAGTATTTTTTAATGCTTTTTTTAAATGTAATATTCGATTTGAATTTTTCTAATAATTTGATTCGAATTAGGCAATATTTGAATTCGAAAAATTCTTATTGATATATTTGTAATAGTATTACTAATGCTCTATTTAAATGTAATATTTAAATTATGCAATATTCAAAATAGAAACATTCAAAATTATATATTTATATCTATTATGTATAAATTTACTAAATTCCCTACCATACTTCTGAATTGCACTTGCTAAAATCAATGTTACATTCGAAATTTCCAATGAGGATATTGGATTTAATTATGAACATTTGAAAAACTAATTTTAATGATTTTTTTTAATTTTATTTTCATATTCTTTTATTAAGGTTTTCAAAGCATACAGCTTATATTAGGAATTTAAATACAACTATATTCAAGAGGCAGGTTACATTAGGTCAATGTTAATCCGCATGTTATCTGGAAATATATATAGCTTAACAGTAATAACAATAACAATGCAATAACCTGTCTCCGAATTGTAGACAAATAAAAATGTGGGAATTATAATCTATCAACAAAATGTAACAATCATTTTAATATCAGTAACAGTAAATTAACTATCAGTCTACCGTAGGGTTGAGAATATAAAAGTGAAACCTCATTTTCTCTAGCATATGTTCCTCTTAACTCACCTTGCTCCTGAGACCAAGCTTACTTATCTGATACCTGTGTATGTTCACGTATGCTCACCTTGCTCCAGAGACCAAGCATACTTACCTTATACCTGTGTGTGCTCACCTTGCTCCAGAGACCAAGCATACTTACCTTGTACCTGTGTATGCGAGACCAAGCATACTTACCTTGCACCTACGTATGCTCACCTGGTTCCTGAAAGCCAAGTAGAATAACCTGATACCGGTGTATGCTTGCCTTTTTCCTTAAGCTGTACCTCTCTGGTATCCCGTGACAATCTCACCAACAGTACCCGCTGGGTATCCTGTGCCTGCTGAGAAACCTGTGTCTACCATACCAGTGACAGCTTCCTCAAACCAGCTGTGACTACTGTACCTATCTGGTATCCCGTGACAACCTTACCAACAGTACCCGCTGGGTATCCTGTGCCTGCTGAGAAACCTGTGTCTACCATACCAGTGACAGCCTTCCTCAAACCAGCTGTGACTACTGTACCTATCTGGTATCCAGTTATTGTCTCACCAACAGTACCCGCTGGGTATCCTGTACCTGCTGAGAAACCTGTGTCTACCATACCAGTGACAGCCTTCCTCAAACCAGCTGTGAATACTGTACCTATCTGGTAACCCGTTACTGTCTCACCAACAGTACCCGCTGGGTATCCTGTACCTGCTGAGAAACCTGTGTCTACCATACCAGTAAAAAAGTCACTTGTGTGTGAGCACCAGTGTAAAGACTTGTTACACAAAATACTTTTATGCTGGATACATATCTTGCAATGGCGATTTCGTTTCGCTTTACTCACCGACTCCTGAGGGCTACCCGGCTCTCCTCTGCCTGTACTGCTGTATTGGCCCGTCCTTAGGGAGCACTCGTGCCTTATGACTCAAAAAGCTGGGCGTTATAGAAAAACCCCTTTGGCTTCTTTCAAAATCTCCGCCGAGTATCCGCTCCCCTCCTGGGCTCTCTCCAGTTTCGGCTGTATAGCGTCTGACGTCACCCGGGACTCCGCTTCCGGTTTGCCCTCTGTAGTGAGTCGGATCTCCCCACAGCTGTTCGCTGCAATGCGGGTGAGTGTGATTGCGGCTAACTTGCAACCGGTTACTCTGTGCCTGCCCGATCTCCAGATATATGTGCACTATAAATAATAGAAGCGGCACCAGGATCCAGTTGCTTGTTAAAATTGCTTTATTTGTAGTAGTAGTGTGCAATCTTCAAACAAAGCAGTAGAATATTTCGTGACAAAACAGTGCATAGACGAACTCACATGAAGTGACAACTTGCTGACATGTTTCGGCCTTTGTGGCCGTAATCTTAGCTAGTGTGTCTATCCTCCCTTTACCTTTTAAACACCTGTGCTCAAAGTGATTGGTTAAACAAGAGGCAAGGGCATCTTAAAGGGCACACCACCAGTACCCCAGCAACCATCCAAACCGCCACGGAGAGGGAGATCAAGGACAAAATATGTGTAAATTCAGTAATTAACCTGTCAGTATATCCACTAAGTGATCTGGAAACCAGGGTCCTGAATTATGGCCTTGGATTTGTACCAACAGACACTTTTAACTTATTCCAGACTCTGGTGGATGTCAATAGGCTAATTAGAACTCTAACCATCAAAAAACATTTTGAACACCACGAGAACCCAACAACTAATGAAACATATATGCCCCCAGATGGAATCAGAACAAAAGATACAACATCATTAACTTTTCAGGAGGTATGTGATCTTGAAGCCCTAGAGGGATTGGACAGAGAGAATGTTTATTCACAGGATGAAGAGATCAAAAGTTCCATAAACAAGGGTCCATCTCTCTCTGGGGCTTCAAGATTTTACCCGATACACACAAGAGGAAACATTTTAGAGAAATTTCAGTGTAGGGTAGAACAAGACCTCACAAAACTAGCGTACACAGCAGACCTTAACACAGGGAAAAAGAATTTAAACAAAGCAGAAATGTTGGCACTTAGGGGCCTTAAAGAGAATAAAAATTTGGTTATTAGAGCATCGGATAAGGGAGGGTCTGTGGTTGTCATGGACAAATCTTTCTTTTTGAGGGAAGCAACACGACAACTATCAGACCCTTCCCAATATAAGAACCTAACATTTGATCCCACATTCAGATTCAAACAGGAACTATTAGATCTCATAGATGATGGGAAGGAAGCAGGTTTTTTGGATGAAAAGACCAGTGAGTATCTCATAGTGGATCATCCTGTAAAGCCCATTTTTAATTTCCTTCCGAAGGTCCACAAATCCATCCAAGAGGTAAAAGGTCGCCCCATCATTAGTGGTATCGGCTCAATTTTGGAACCAATGTCACAATGGTTGGATGCTATTTTGCAACCATTGGTACAGAATCTATCGAGCTACCTGCGAGACACTAAACAACTACTGATTGAGGTAGAGTCCCTTAGTTGGAGTGAGAGATACAGCTGGGTTTCCCTTGATGTAACATCCCTGTACTCCAGTATCCCCCATAGTGCAGGTCTGGAGGCAATTGCATTTTTTCTGAAAAGAGCTACAAATTACAGTCCCCTATTTTGTCAATATATCCTCAGGGTAACGGAATTCCTCTTAACCCATAATTTTTTTGAGTTTGAAGGGGACCATTACCTCCAGAGGTGTGGGACAGCGATGGGGGCAAAGTTTGCGCCCTCATACGCCAACCTCTTTATGGGTTGGTGGGAACTGTCCCACATCTATGGAGGTGATGGTCCCTGGAAATCCAGGATAATCTATTATAGAAGGTATATAGATGATCTTCTTATCATCTGGGAAGGGCAGGAGACAGAACTGAAAGAATTCTTGAGAGATCTGAATAACAACACAACAGGTATCAAACTAACCCATGAGTTTGGGAAGACACATATTAATTTTTTGGATGTAACTTTATCAGGAGAACAGGGAAGGATACACACAAAAGTATACCGAAAACCAATTACAGGAAACACACTTCTTCACGCGAAGAGTAGTCACCCTAAAAGGGTATTCTTTTCCGTGATGAAAGGTCAGTTCATACGGTTAAAACGCAATTGCTCAACCCAGGCAGAATACGAAAGACAATCTTTGGACCTAGAGAATCGCCTCTGTAGCAGGGGTTATGAGAGAAAGGAGGTTGCAAGAGTAAGAGAAACTATCTCCAGAAGGGAAAGGAAGGAATTCCTTACCCATAAGGATTTAGATCTAAAGAAGTCAAATTTTGGAGAAGTAACTTTTGTAACGAAATTTAGTGCACAATACCACCAGGTTTGCAACATTATACGCAAACATTTTCGTATGTTAACAGCAGATGAGGGTCTTGTAAAGATAGTGTCCAAAGGATGCAGGTTCGCGTATAGGAAGGGCATGACCATTGGGAATATGGTTGCGCCGACACAATTGAGGGAACACCAGAGCTCCAGTTCATCATGGCTAAGACATACTGGTGTCTATAAATGCAACTATGGCCCATGCATAGCTTGTGGCTGTTTACAAGCGGGTGAGGGTTTCACCAGTACAGCCACAGGAGAGCAATTTAGACACCATTCTTGTCTGAACTGCAGGTCAATATATGTAGTCTACTTACTAACCTGCGAATCCTGCAATATTCAATATACAGGTCTGACTACCAGGGAAGCAAGAGAGAGGATACGGGAGCACATTACCCATATAAAAGCAGGCAAGCTTACAACCCCTCTTGTACAACACTTCAAAATTGAACATAATAAGAATGTAAGTTCATTAAAATGGACGATTATTGAACAAGTGAGGTGTAAAAAAAGAGGGGGTAACAGAGATAATTTGCTAGCTAAGAGAGAGGTGTTCTGGATACACAGGCTAAAAACCAGGGTTCCCATAGGGTTGAATTCTGAATATGATTTGATAAACTTTTGGGAATAAGCCATACGGTTCCTGTGTGTCCAGAACGCCTCCTGCATTAGCCTTTGTTTTACATTTTTACATTTTTTCATTTTTCATTTGTTTCACACATTATTTCATTTGCTTTTCATTCAGTCTGTCATTTAACAATTAATGAATTAATTTTTCATTTAGTTTTCTGTGTATAGCACAGAAGTACTAATACACTCTCCAAAACCTAGTTTGGATTGATCTTGTAGTATGATATGGAATATCTAAATAGATATTATTACTAATCATGCCATTATGGCAGAATTTTTATGATTAGATACAGTCAGAAGTTCAACAAAGGATCCGAACTCTCTATTGTTACATCATTTGTTGCTAATGTTAATTTCAATTATTATTATATTCATAAATATTAATGAAGTCATTCCAGATTATTAGTGATGTAGCAGGGAGAATGGTGTGTGTAAATATATGTATATGTATAATTTATGGTTTAAGGCTAACAGAGGTTTGAATAATATGAGGCTGACAGCTTAGAGTTGAGCAAAGAAACAGTTAATGCAGGTGCTTTAATAGACCAACCCACTGAATTAAATTTTAACCAATCACTTTGAGCACAGGTGTTTAAAAGGTAAAGGGAGGATAGACACACTAGCTAAGATTACGGCCACAAAGGCCGAAACATGTCAGCAAGTTGTCACTTCATGTGAGTTCGTCTATGCACTGTTTTGTCACGAAATATTCTACTGCTTTGTTTGAAGATTGCACACTACTACTACAAATAAAGCAATTTTAACAAGCAACTGGATCCTGGTGCCGCTTCTATTATTTATAGTGCACATCTACCATACCAGTGACAGCCTTCCTCAAACCAGCTGTGAATACTGTACCTATCTGGTAACCCGTTACTGTCTCACCAACAGTACCCGCTGGGTATCCTGTGCCTGCTGAGAAACCTGTGTCTACCATACCAGTGACAGTTTCCTGGAACCAGCTGTGTCTGCTGCACCTATCTGGTATCCCATGAGAGTCTCACCAACAGTACTAGCTGAGTATCCTGTGCCTGTTGAGAAACCAGTGTCTATCTTACCAGTGACAGCCTTCCTGAAACCAGCTGTGCCTGCTGCACATATCTGGTATCCCAGGATAGTCTCACCAACAGTACCTGTTGAGTATTATGTGCCTGCTGAGAAACCTGTGAATACCATACAAGTAACAGCCGTCCTCAAACCAGCTGTGACTGCTGTACCTGTCTGGTATCCTGTGACGATCTCACCAACAGTACCCGCTGGGAATCCTGTGCCTGTTGAAAACCAAAATCAGATATTCTGTGACAACCTCACCCTTTACTGTTCAATTAAAGCACCAGTGTATATTAGACTTAGTTACTGCATACTACTTAAAGTATTCTGAACCTTGTTTTGGACTTTTGATTTTCATAAGGCCTTTGTTCAAACTTGCTGTTTCTGTGATCTTCAATCTGAACTACCAACTGTTCTTCTGTTTATCAATCAGTAAAGTTTTCAAAAAGACTTTCATTGTTCTGTGTATATTTTCTTGCATTCTGAGTTCCACACACCCTGACGTATAAAATACGTATGTATATAGATATGTTTATATGTGTGTGCATATGTATTTATATATGTATTTACAGACGTATATACACATATAAACACATATACATATCTAGACATATATATATATATATATATATATATTTCTCTTGTTAAGTGTATCCAGTCCACGGATCATCCATTACTTATGGGATATTAACTCCTCCCCAACAGGAAGTGCAAGAGGATTCACCCAGCAGAGCTGCTATATAGCTCCTCCCCTAACTGCCATTACCAGTCATTCTCTTGCACCCAACGAATAGATAGGATGTGTGAGAGGACTGTGGTGATTATACTTAGTTTCATACCTTCAATCAAAAGTTTGTTATTTTATAATAGCACCGGAGTGTGTTATTCCTTCTCTGGTAGAATTTGAAGAAGAATCTACCTGAGTTTTTCTATGATTTTAGCCGGAGTAGTTAAGATCATATTGCTGTTTCTCGGCCATCTGAGGAGAGGTAAACTTCAGATCAGGGGACAGCGGGCAGATTAATCTGCAAAGAGGTATGTAGCAGCTTATTATTTTCTGACAATGGAATTGATGAGAAAATTCTGCCATACCGATATAATGTAAACTCAGCCTTAAATGCAGTAGCAGCAACTGGTATCAGGCTGTCATGTATGTATATTTTACACTTCAGTATTCTGGGGAATGGCACTTCACTGGAATTATACTGTATGCATAAAACTTTAGCCTAATTTGCAGGGACTAGCAACAGGCTTTTTAATAACACTCAATTTATTAATGTTAAACGTTTTTTGCTGGCATGTAAAATCGTTTAATTTTCTGAGGTACTGGGTGAAAAAATGTTTTGGGCACTATTTTTTTCCACTTGGCAGTCGTTTTATTTAATTTATGACAGTTTACTGATCTCTCTCACTGTTATGTGTGAGGGGGAGGGACCTTTTTTGGTGCTTTTGCTACGCATCAAAAAATTCAGTCAGAAGTTTATTGTCTTCCCTGCATGATCCGGTTCATCTCTACAGAACTCAGGGGTCTTCAAAACTTGTTTTGAGGGAGGTAATCACTCACAGCAGAGCTGTGAGATTGTAGTTGACTGTGATAAAAAAAAAAACGTTTATTTCTGTATTTTTTTTTTTTTTCTGCTATCAGGGTTAGTTATCCTTTGCTAATGGGAGCAATCCTTTGCTAAAATTGTGTTTTTTACAAAGATTTGATGCTATAACTTTTCAGTTTATTAATTTTCAACTGTCATAACTTTTTCTGTGCTTCTTATAGGCACAGTACGTTTTCATATTATAGTAAATTACTTGAAAAGTATTTCCAAGTTGCTAGTTTATTTGCTAGTGTGTTAAACATGTCTGATTCAGAGGAAGATATCTGTGCTATATGTGCTAAAGCCAAAGTGGAGCCCAATAGAAATTTATGTACTAACTGTATTGATGCTACTTTAAATAAAAGTCAATCTGTACAAATTGAACATATTTCACCAAACAACGAGGGGAGAGTTATGCCGACTAACTCGCCTCACGTGTCAGTACCTGCATCTCCCGCTCGGGAGGTGCGGGATATTGTAGCGCCGAGTACATCTGGGCGGCCATTACAAATCACATTACAGGATATGGCTACTGTTATGACTGAAGTTTTGGCTAAATTACCAGAACTAAGAGGTAAGCGTGATCACTCTGGGGTGAGAACAGAGTGCGCTGATAATATTAGGGCCATGTCAGACACTGCGTCACAATTTGCAGAACATGAGGACGGAGAGCTTCATTCTGCGGGTGACGGTTCTGATCCAAACAAACTGGATTCAGATATTTCAAATTTTAAATTTAAGCTGGAAAACCTCCGTGTATTACTAGGGGAGGTGTTAGCGGCTCTGAATGATTGTAACACAGTTGCAATACCAGAGAAAATGTGTAGGTTGGATAAATATTTTGCGGTACCGGCGAGTACTGACGTTTTTCCTATACCTAAGAGACTTACTGAAATTGTTACTAAGGAGTGGGATAGACCCGGTGTGCCGTTCTCACCCCCTCCGATATTTAGAAAGATGTTTCCAATAGACGCCACCACACGGAACTTATGGCAAACGGTCCCTAAGGTGGAGGGAGCAGTTTCTACTTTAGCTAAGCGTACCACTATCCCGGTGGAGGATAGCTGTGCCTTTTCAGATCCAATGGATAAAAAGTTAGAGGGTTACCTTAAGAAAATGTTTGTTCAACAAGGTTTTATATTGCAACCTCTTGCATGCATTGCGCCTGTCACGGCTGCAGCAGCATTTTGGTTTGAGTCTCTGGAAGAGACACTTGAATCAGCTCCATTAGATGAGATTACACACAAGCTTAAAGCCCTTAAGTTAGCTAACTCATTTATTTCAGATGCCGTAGTACATTTAACTAAACTTACGGCTAAGAATTCCGGATTCGCCATTCAGGCACGCAGAGCACTGTGGCTAAAATCCTGGTCAGCTGACGTTACTTCTAAATCTAAATTGCTTAATATACCTTTCAAAGGGCAGACCTTATTCGGGCCCGGGTTGAAAGAAATTATCGCTGACATTACAGGAGGTAAAGGCCATGCCCTGCCTCAAGACAGAGCCAAACCTAAGGCTAGACAGTCTAATTTTCATTCCTTTCGTAATTTCAAAGTAGGAGCAGCATCAACTTCCTCTGCACCAAAACAGGAAGGAGCTGTTGCTCGCTACAGACAAGGCTGGAGACCTAACCAGTCCTGGAACAAGGGCAAGCAGGCCAGGAAACCTGCTGCTGCCCCTAAGACAGCATGAATCGAGGGCCCCCGATCCGGGAACGGATCTAGTGGGGGGCAGATTTTCTCTCTTCGCCCAGGCTTGGGCAAGAGATGTCCAGGATCCCTGGGCGTTAGAGATCATATCTCAGGGATACCTTCTAGACTTCAAATTCTCTCCCCCAAGAGGGAGATTTCATCTGTCAAGGTTGTCAACAAACCAAATAAAGAAAGAGGCGTTTCTACGCTGCGTACAAGATCTTTTATTAATGGGAGTGATCCATCCGGTTCCGCGGTCGGAACAAGGACAAGGGTTTTACTCAAATCTGTTTGTGGTTCCCAAAAAAGAGGGAACTTTCAGGCCAATCTTGGATTTAAAGATCCTAAACAAATTCCTAAGAGTTCCATCGTTCAAAATGGAAACTATTCGGACAATTTTACCCATGATCCAAAAGGGTCAGTACATGACCACAGTGGATTTAAAGGATGCTTACCTTCACATACCGATTCACAAAGATCATTACCGGTATCTAAGGTTTGCCTTTCTAGACAGGCATTACCAGTTTGTAGCTCTTCCATTCGGATTGGCTACGGCTCCGAGAATCTTCACAAAGGTTCTGTGTGCTCTTCTGGCGGTACTAAGACCGCGAGGAATTGCGGTAGCTCCGTACCTAGACGACATTCTGATTCAAGCTTCAAGCTTTCAAACTGCCAAGTCTCATACAGAGTTAGTACTGGCATTTCTAAGGTCGCATGGATGGAAGGTGAACGAAAAGAAGAGTTCTCTCTTTCCACTCACAAGAGTTCCCTTCTTGGGGACTCTTATAGATTCTGTAGAAATGAAGATTTACCTGACAGAAGACAGGTTAACAAAGCTTCAAAATGCATGCCGTGTCCTTCATTCCATTCAACACCCGTCAGTAGCTCAATGCATGGAGGTGATCGGCTTAATGGTAGCAGCAATGGACATAGTACCCTTTGCACGTCTACATCTCAGACCGCTGCAATTGTGCATGCTAAGTCAGTGGAATGGGGATTACTCAGACTTGTCCCCTACTCTGAATCTGGATCAAGAGACCAGAAATTCTCTTCTATGGTGGCTTTCTTGGCCACATCTGTCCAGGGGGATGCCATTCAGCAGGCCGGACTGGACAATTGTAACAACAGACGCCAGCCTACTAGGTTGGGGGCGCTGTCTGGAATTCTCTGAAGGCTCAGGGACAATGGAATCAGGAGGAGAGTCTCCTACCAATAAACATTCTGGAATTGAGAGCAGTTCTCAATGCCCTTCTGGCTTGGCCCCAGTTAACAACTCGGGGGTTCATCAGGTTTCAGTCGGACAACATCACGACTGTAGCTTACATCAACCATCAGGGAGGGACAAGAAGCTCCCTAGCAATGATGGAAGTATCAAAGATAATTCGCTGGGCAGAGTCTCACTCTTGCCACCTGTCAGCAATCCACATCCCGGGAGTGGAGAACTGGGAGGCGGATTTCTTAAGTCGTCAGACTTTTCATCCGGGGGAGTGGGAACTTCATCCGGAGGTCTTTGCCCAAATACTTCGACGTTGGGGCAAACCAGAGATAGATCTCATGGCGTCTCGACAGAACGCCAAGCTTCCTCGTTACGGGTCCAGATCCAGGGATCCGGGAGCGGTTCTGATAGATGCTTTGACAGCACCTTGGACCTTCGGGATGGCTTATGTGTTTCCACCCTTCCCGAAGCTTCCTCGATTGATTGCCAGAATCAAACAGGAGAGAGCATCAGTGATTCTAATAACGCCTGCATGGCCACGCAGGACTTGGTATGCAGATCTAGTGGACATGTCATCCTGTCCACCTTGGTCGCTACCTCTGAAACAGGACCTTCTGATCCAGGGTCCCTTCAAACATCAAAATCTAATTTCTCTGAAGCTGACTGCTTGGAAATTGAACGCTTGATTTTATCAAAACGTGGTTTTTCTGAGTCAGTTATTGATACCTTGATACAGGCTAGGAAGCCTGTTACCAGAAAGATTTACCATAAGATATGGTGCAAATACTTATATTGGTGCGAATCCAAGAGTTACTCATGGAGTAAGGTTAGGATTCCGAGGATATTGTCTTTTCTACAAGAAGGTTTAGAAAAGGGTTTATCCGCTAGTTCCTTAAAGGGACAGATTTCAGCTCTGTCCATTCTTTTACACAAACGTCTGTCAGAAGTTCCGGACGTTCAAGCTTTTTGTCAGGCTTTAGCTAGGATCAAGCCTGTGTTTAAAACTGTTGCTCCACCATGGAGTTTGAACTTAGTTCTTAATGTTTTACAGGGGGTTCCGTTTGAACCCCTTCATTCCATTGATATCAAGTTGTTATCTTGGAAAGTTCTGTTTTTAATGGCGATTTCCTCGGCTCGAAGAGTCTCTGAGTTATCTGCCTTACATTGTGATTCTCCTTATCTGATTTTTCATTCAGACAAGGTAGTACTGCGTACTAAACTTGGGTTCCTACCTAAGGTGGTCACTAACAGGAATATCAATCAAGAGATTGTGGTTACATCTTTGTGTCCTAATCCTTCTTCGAAAAAGGAACGTCTGCTACACAATCTAGATGTAGTCCATGCCCTGAAATTTTATCTACAGGCAACTAAGGATTTTCGACAAACGTCTTCCCTGTTTGTCGTTTATTCTGGTCAGAGGAGAGGTCAAAAAGCTTCGGCTACCTCTCTCTCCTTTTGGCTTCGTAGCATAATACGGTTAGCCTATGAGACTGCTGGACAGCAGCCTCCTGAAAGAATTACAGCACATTCTACTAGAGCTGTGGCTTCCACTTGGGCCTTAAGAATGAGGCTTCTGTTGAACAGATTTGCAAGGCTACAACTTGGTCTTCTCTTCATACTTTTTCCAAATTTTACAAATTTGACACTTTTGCTTCTTCGGAGGCTGTTTTTGGGAGAAAGGTTCTTCAGGCAGTGGTTCCTTCCGTATAAAGAGCCTGCCTGTCCCTCCCGTCATCCGTGTACTTTAGCTTTGGTATTGGTATCCCATAAGTAATGGATGATCCGTGGACTGGATACACTTAACAAGAGAAAACATAATTTATGCTTACCTGATAAATTTATTTCTCTTGTAGTGTATCCAGTCCACGGCCCGCCCTGTCACTTTAAGGCAGGTAATTTTTCCATTAAACTACAGTCACCACTGTACCCTATGGTTTTCCTTTCTCTGCATGTTTTCGGTCGAATGACTGGTAATGGCAGTTAGGGGAGGAGCTATATAGCAGCTCTGCTGGGTGAATCCTCTTGCACTTCCTGTTGGGGAGGAGTTAATATCCCATAAGTAATGGATGATCCGTGGACTGGATACACTACAAGAGAAATAAATTTATCAGGTAAGCATAAATTATGTTATATATATATATATATATATATATATATATATATATATATATATATATATATATATATATGCATGCATTGGAGCCCTTTGCAGTCAAGTAGATGAAAACATGTACATAGCAGAATATGTTCTATTTATTTTTAAATTGATTTTCCTATATATATATGTATAAATCTATACCTATATATAATCGTGTATGTATGTATATATATATATATATATATATATATATATATATATATATATATATATATTGTACCAAATTACCATCAGATCTATGTAGAAAAATGTATTTATGAATAAATAGAACATATTCTTCTGTGTGAAGAATATTGGAATGTAAAATATTAATATTTACAGGTTTGCAAAAAAACGGCTTGTGCGGGCGATATGGTTGCGTTGAGCTCCATACCTCACCCAAAAACAAGCAGTGTTTTGACGTGCTTGTGCACGATTTCCCCATAGACATCAATGGGGAGAGCAGGATAAAAAAAAGCCAACACCTGCAATCGCAGAGCGTAAAGCTCCGTAACGCACCCTAATAAAGGGGGAAAAAAAAGTATTTTTAAACCTAACACCCTAACATAAACCCCGAGTCTAAACCCCCCTAATCTTCCGCCCCCCACATCACCGACACCTACATTACACTTATTAACCCCTAATCTGCTTCCCCCAACGTCGCCGCCACCTACATAAATTTATTAAACCCTAATCTGCCGCCCCCAATGTTGCCACTACCACTATACTAAAGTTATTAACCCTTAAACCTCTGGCCTCCCACATCACTAACACTAAATAAATATATTAACCCCTAACGTAACCCTAACGCTAACGTAACCCTAACACCCCCTAACTTTAATATAATTAACATAATTCTAAATAAAACTTACTATTAATAACAAAATAATTCCTATTTAAAACTAAATACTTACCTGTAAAATAAACCCTAAGCTAGCTACAATATAACTAATAGTTACAATATAGCAATCTTAGGTTTTATTTTTATTTCACAGGTAAGTTTGTATTTATTTTAACTAGGTAGACTAGTTAGTAAATAGTTATTAACTATTTACTAGCTACCTAGTTAAAATAAATACAAAGCTACCTGTAAAATAAAACCTAACCTGCCTTACACTAAAACCAAATATTACAATAAAATTAAATAAATTAAATTAACAAAATACATTTATCTAAATTACAAAAAAAATATCCTTTTCTTTCGATGGCTGCTGAAGAATGAAGTTTCCCTTTAAATGACGTCATCCAAGATGGCATCCCTTACATTCCGATTGGCTGATAGAATTCTTCTTGGATCAGCCAATAGGATTGAGCTTGCATTCTATTGGCTGATTGGAATAGCCAATAGAATGCAAGCTCAATCCTATTGGCTGAACCAAGATGGACCCGCTCCGTGCCGGATGGATGAAGATAGAAGATGCCCTCTGGATGAAGACTTCTGCCGACTTCGATGAGGACTTCTGCCGCCTGGATGAGGATGGATGTTCGGTCTTCAAAAACTGTAAGTGGATCGTCGGGGCTTAGTGTTAGGTTTTTTAAGGGTTTATTGGGTGGGTTTTATTTTTAGCTTAGGGTTTTGAGCAATGTAAAAGAGCTAAATGCCCTTTTAAGGGCAATGGGGAGCTTAGGTTTATTTAGATAGGGTTTTATTTGGGGGGTTGGCTGGTTGGGTGGTGGAATAAAAATACAGGTTAGGGAAGCTGGGATATACACCTTATTTATTTTATTTATTATAGATAATGATAACAGTTGATTATTGGAGAATTCAGTCCTTAGGTGAAAATAGAATACAGTGAGAAAATGTAATGCTGTAGTAGTTAATTATTAGTACAAATAATGTATATATATATAAATATATGAATATGTAAATATAGTATATTGTGCTGTTTTTTTATGTGGCTTTGCAATGATAGTACTAAATAACGTATGTTAGAATAATGTAATATATATATATATATATATATATATATATATAGGGAAAAGAATATATGAAAAGAATATATGGTTAATTTTTTTTAAAAAAGGTTATGTTTATTCACAGAAACAAAAATTGATAAGCAAGAAAAACTGATTAAAATTGGTATAGAGCTCTTATACCTTCTAAAACAATCAAACAACAAAATTTATAAAAACTTACAAAACAAAAATAAATATAAACAGGTATTCTTCTTTTTATGTACCAAATTGTTATATGGCAATATAAAATAAATTGTTATATGGCAATATAAAATAAATTGTTATATGGCAATATAAAATAAATTGTTATATGGCAATATAAAATAAATTGTTATATGGCAATATAAAATAAATTGATATATGGTAATATAAAATAAATTGACAAGTTAAAATCCTATTTACTTAATATTTCCGTAGTATAAAAAAGAGGAGATAGGGGCAATGATCAGTCTAAATGTATAGACAATATTTAAAAGTCTCGTAACATTACTTAGAAGCAAAATTGAACTCTTGTCATTTTAAAACATAAGGTGAGTGAGATGGCGAGTTTGCCGTTGTTCAGATCTGAGTATTAGTACCATACGTATGGAAGATATCTTTTTTTGTTAACAGTCACACATTGGTATAGCGCAGTTATTAAAAGTTCAGCTGTGCGCTGACATGTACTCACATTTGAGAAAAAGGTTTTCAAATTCTAGATGTATCTATTCTGCTGACAGATATCGTGATGCAAGGTATCTGATTGGTTGTGGTGGTTCAGCCTTTATGTTGATATATCAATTATAACAAATCCAGTTGAAAAAAACGTTATCCACAATAGCGATACTTTGTAAGGTGATATTCTTTGTATTGCAGTGTGTTTCTTTTTGGTGTTACAAATAAGCTGTTATATGCTTGCTAGCAAAAATTGGCTTTTTCTTTCTGGGATAGGAAATCCAAGTGTTACAGTGTCTCTGTTATAAAGACGGCTGGGACTTTTACCTCTGTGAGGTTTGCAGGAGTCCCAGTCTGATTTTTTGATGTTTTGTAAAGTTGTGAGATCTTTTATGTAGGTGCTGAAACTGTTTACCTTCGTAAGGTTTGCTGGAGTTTCAGGTAGTAGATAAACTTGTCCAATAGTTGATATGCGCTGGCTTATATCACCAGTAAGATATTTCTTGTGCTAGCGAAGTACAGATGGTTGGGTTCGCTGAAAAAGGCAAAAGTCCACTAGCTTGTAGTAATTTGTAGAAGTAGGTGTACACTCAGAGGGCAAATCTACGCGTTACGGCCGTAGCCTTTATCAAGATCATAAACAGTCGTTTTGAAGGAACAACTGTATTTTTAGGGTCTGAGCATTTAAACTTTTTTCCTAAATTATCTCTGCCTTGCCCAGGTGCACTCACTCTAAACTGTTTTTTCACTGGTTGGGTAGTGGGTTTTACTGTTTGGGGATATTTGTATTTTTTTTACAGGTAAAAGAGCTGATTTCTTTGTGGCAATGCCCTGCAAAAGGCCCTTTTAAGGGTCATTGGCAGTGTAGGCTAGGGTCTTTTTTATTTTGGTGGGGCTTTTTATTTTAATAGGGCTATTAGATTCGGAGTAATTCATTTTTATTTTTGATAATTTTTTTTTTTCTTTTTTGTAATTTAGTGTTTATTTTTTTTGTAATTTAGATCTTTGTATTTTTGTTAATTTAATGTATTTAATTTTATTGTAATGTTAGGTGTTAATGTAACTCAGGTTAGGTTTATTTTACAGGAAAATTTGTATTTATTTTAACTAGGTATTTAGCAAATAGTTAATAACTATTTACTAACTAGTCTACCTAGTTAAAATAAATACAAACTTAGCTGTGAAATAAAAATAAAACCTAAGATAGCTACAATTACGGTAGTTATATTGTAGCTAGCTTAGGGTTTATTTTACAGGTAACTTTTTGTATTTAGTTTTAAATAGGAATTATTTAGGTAATTATAGTAAGTTTTATTTAGATTTATTTTAATTAAATTAAAGTTAGGGGGTGTTAGGGTTAGGTTTAGGGGTTAATAAGTTTATTATAGCGGCAATGATTTCGGGGAGCGGCGGAATAGGGGTTAATACATTTTTTAAGTGGCAGCGATGCCCCGGAGCGGCAAATTAGGGGTTAATAATTTTATTTTAGTGTTTGTGATGCGGGAGGGCCTCGGTTTAGGGGTTAATAGGTAGTTTATGGGTTGTAGTGTACTTTTTAACACTTTAGTTATGAGTTTTATTGTACAGCTTTGTAACGTAAAATTCATAACTACTGACTTTAGATGGCAGTACGAATCTTGTCGGTATAGGGTATACCGCTCACTTTTTGGCCTCACAGCAAAACTCGTAATACCGGCGCTATGGAAGTCCCATTGAAAAAGGACTTTTTTAAAAGTGCGGTATTGACATTGTGTGACGGCCAAAAAGTGTGCGGTACACCTATATCTACAAGACTTGTAATAGCAGCGTTAGGGAAAAAGCATAGTTATGGGCCATAACGATGCTTTTTCACTCATAACGCAAAGCTCGAAATGTGGCTGAATATTATTAAACAATAATACACAACGGAAGCGGTTATAGACTAACATTGGCTAAAATTGTAAGGCTGACAAGAGATATCACAAGCCTATAAGAGTTATAATTATATAGGGGCTGATAACATAGTATATAGTGTAGTCCTATAGGCAATCCCTTAATTGTAGGATATAAATTAAGGGATTGCCTATAGGACTACACTATATACTATGTTCTCAGCCCTAATATAATTATAACTCTTAAAAGGCGTGTGATCTTTTGTCAGCCTTACAATTTTAGCCAATGTTAGTCTATAGCCGCTTTCGTTTTGTATATGACCATGTTCCCATATTAATGAATACAAATAAGATTGCCACTCGTAGATCGCAATAGATATAGGTCATGCAGTTTAATAAAAGATGCAAATGCTATCCGTTTGATAATTATGTTTTGTCTAAAAACTATTTGTTGTCTTGAATGCTTTTTACACAGTTTAAATTTTTATGCTTCAGGCTGCTGTGTCGCAGCTGCGGTGACGTCACTTGTGAGGGGAGTGGCCAATCGCAGCGGTGAATTTGGTGTCCTGATCTCATTTAGGCTTTATAAGTCACTGTGGTGCTGAGTATTTTGGCCTTGTCATATTTTTTGCATTCTGACGAAGGGGATAAAACCCCAAAAGTTACATGAATAAAAGGTGATGATTGTGAGAATTCTTGGTGAGTGCATCCTTTTCTCTGAAGATTATATATATATATATATATATATATATATATATATATATATATATATATATATATATATATATATATATATATATTTATATATAAACAACATTTATGCTTACCTGATAAATTTATTTATTTCTGGATATGGTGAGTCCACGGCTTGAGTAATTACTGTTGGGATTATCGCTCCTGGCCAGCAGGAGGAGACAAAGAGCACCTCAGTTAAACTGCTAAGTATCACTCTCTTACCAACAACCCCCAGTCATTTGACCAAAGGGAAATGGAGAAAAAGTAGTAACACAAGGTGCAGAGGTGCCTGAGGTTATAGTCAAAAGCCCCAAGGCAGAACATACAGTGATGTGAGATGTCATCGCAGAAAATGCAGCATGTCTGCAGAAAGAACAGGACACATGCAGGAACTGCTAGCGCTTGATTTTTGTAGTGCTGCTCCACATTAGACAGTTCTCTTCAAACAGAGCTGTGCTCTGGCTGCACTGTGTAAGTTTTCCATAATACAGTGCATCCAGGGCAAAGTGCTGTTTGAAGTGAGCAGTCAAATATGCAGTAGCGCCGCAAAGCAGCAGCGCATTGCTTGTTGACTGGCTCTCAGAGATTTTTCCAAACCCGCCCCTTAGCTTATCCCAGTCTGCAAAGCTGTTTATTCTGAATGTAAGAGCATTGCATCTTTTTATTACTACATTTCTGTGTTAGACCAAGAGAAAAGGAAACAGATTTATTAAAAAGACATTTTAAAATCTTTTTTTTTGTATGCAGCTAATTTGCAATGCAATTTTCAACTACTGCACTATATTATAAAACATTAAAAATTGCTTTATTCTTCAGTTAACCAACACATTGCAATTGAACTTGTGCCTTAGTGTAATTGTCTAATTTAAAATTGAATTTTATATAAAAACGACCTGCAGAACAGTTTTCACTAATAAAATCTTATTGCAGAAAGTAAAGAAAAGTTCTGCCTCTGGGGTCAAAAGAACAACTGTCTTAATATAAAAGGTAGGGCTGTGGACTCACCATATGCGGAAATATATAAATTTATCAGGTAAGCATAAATTTTGTTTTTCTTTCCTAAGATATGGTGAGTCCACGGCTTGAGTACTTACTGTAGGGAACCAATACCCAAGCTAGAGGACACGGATAAATAGGGAGGGACAAGACAGACAGTCCTAAACAGAAGGCACCACCGCTTCAAGAACCTTTCTCCCAAAAGAAGCCTCAGCCGAGGCAAAAATATCAAATTTGGAAAATTTGGAAAAAGTATGTAGAGAAGACCAAGTTTCAGTCTTTTTGAAAGCCCAAGAAGAGGAACAGCTCTTGTGGAATGAGCGATAATTCTCTCAGGAGGCTGCTTTCAAGCAGTCTCATAAACCAAACAGATTATACTTCATAACCAAAAAGAAAGAGTACTAGCAGTAGCTTTCTGACCTTTATGTTTCCCAGAGAAACAGACAGAGAACAGAGGACTGGCGAAAATCCTTAGTCACCTGTAAGTAGAATTTAGGAGCACGTACAACATCTAAATTGTGTAACAAACGTTCTTTGGAAGAAGAAGGATTAGGACACAGAGAGGGAACAGCAATCTCCTGATTGATATTTCTATTAGAAACAACCTTAGGAAGGAAACCTAACTTAGTACGAAGAACCACCTTATCGGCATGAAAAATAAGATGGCGGAATCACACTGCAGAGCTGAGAGTTCCAAGACTCTTCTAGCAGAAGAGATAGCAACAAGAAACAAAACCTTCCAAGATAACAACTAAATGTCTATGGAATGCAATGGCTCAAACAGAGCCAGCTGTAAAACTTTAAGAACAAGGTTAAGGCTCCAAGGAGGAGCAGCAGACTGAAATACAGGCCTGATTTTGACCAAGGCCTGACAAAAAGATTGCACATCTGGCACATTCGCCAAACGTTTATGTAGTAAAACTTATAAAGCAGAAATCTGACCATTCAGGGTACTGACTGATAATCCCTTCTCCAGGCCTTCCTGAAGAAAAGATAAAATTCTAGGAATTCTAATTCTACTCCAAGAGTAGCCATTGGATTCACACCAATAAAGATATTTACACCATATCGTATGGTAAATCTTTCTAGTTACAAGCTTGCGAGCCTGAATCATGGTCTCAATGACCACGCTTAGACAGAATTAAGCATTCAATCTCCAAGCAGTCAGCTTCAGAGAAATGAGCTTTAGATGAAAGAAGGGACCCTGAATCAGGAGGTCCTTCCTCAGAGGTAGTCTCCAAGGTGGGAGAGATGACATCTCCACTAGGTCTGCAAACCAGATCCTGCAAGCCCATGCAGGGGCTATTAGAATCACCGACGCCCACTCCTGTTTGATACAAGCAATGACTTAGGGAAGGATAGCAAACGGAGGAAACAAGTATGCCAACCTGAAAACCCAAGGAACCGCCAGAGCATCTATCAGAACGTCCTTCCAGGGGCGTATTAAGGCATAGGCCGACGAGGCCCGTGCCTAGGGTGGCAGATTCGAGGGGGTGGCCATTTGGGGGGGCGTGGCATGGTAGCAGATAGCGGAAGCGCAACAGTACTTTTGTGTAGTCAGTGTGTGACACAGCCGCACAACAAGAAGATAACCTTCCCCAATCCCTTTGAGTAATACCAGCCACCACCATACCCTGAGGCTCCTACGTGCATAAGACAATAAATCAATTTAGTTAACCTCCTGGCTGGCAGAAGCATCAAGTGCGGAGCTGCATCACTGCAGCATCATATCCTAAGCGGTTGCATGTATTTCTTTCTTGGTGGGTGTTGCTTCACTGCTGCACCTAATGAAGCCAGCCAGATATCAGCAAAAATGTTTGAAGTCTATATATATAATATAAAACTTTTGCCGATACCGGGCTTCATTAGGTGCAGCACTGAAGTGGCAACCGCCAACAAAGAGATATATACACTACCGCTTAGGATGTGACACTGCAGTGACGCGGCTCCGTACAGGATGCTTTTGTCAGCCAGACTCGCTTACAGTGATGTGAAAGTCTCTGTTAGAACAAAGTAAGTGCGTGGCATGAGGTTCAGGTTGCACTAACAGGAGAATGAGCCTCTCTGGCTGGCAGCTGGCTAACTAATGCAGGAGAGGACAGGGAATATACAAGAGAGGAAGCTCTAAGAGGGGTTTTCCATGCGGTCCGGTAGTGCTGCTGAAGCTGCAAATCAAAATGGGGATTTTCGGTTGTGCGCATCCCCTGCCAGCTTCGTGAGGCTTATTCCATGACCCTACAACACCAGACCAGACTCTAGAAGTACCCCAAGACTGGTCCTATAATCAAGCCGCAGGCCATGCCGCTGACCCCATTTGTAATGCTGCTGCCTTGTACCTGTGCTCAAAGGGGAAGTGTCTTAGTTTGCTGCCCAGTTCTTTCTTAATTTCTTTGTACTTTTAGTTCTTTTACATGTTCTTTTTAATTCATCTGCTTGATTGTTATCCGTTGTGTTGATGTGCTTATACTATTGCTGTCACTGTCAGAGAAGGCTGCAGTCAGCTATGACAGGTAATGGGTTGTTATGCTAAGGATGGCATTACTGTTTTGCATGCCCCATCTGACAGATAAGTGGTTAGTACAGAGGGCTGTGTAGGTTAGCACAGAACATAGGTTGATCAAAATATACATAAACATGTTTTTAAAGGTAATTTCTGCATGACTAACTTAACTAAACTATAATGCTCTTCATGATACACTATTGTAATATGTCTACCATGCAATTAATTTAAATCACTAGATGAATCTTGCACTTCAAGCCATGTGTTTCCAGAAGACCTTGAAACTCTCAGCTCCTATCACCATGTCTAAAACTAACCTAGTAACTCTTCATGTTTTTGGAACATTTTCCTAATTAGTGAAGGTCTTAACAAAATGTAAAACCAGCTTACTGCTTAGGTTAAACCCCTTGATCCCCAAAACTTTCAGAGCAAAATAGTTCCCTTTGGGACACATGCTAGTGATTTCTAAAATACTTGCTGGCGCCACAACTGTGTATCCCTGTGTGTGAGTGTGTAGCTGTGTATTCCTGTGTGTGCAGCTGTGTATCCCTGTGTGTGTGTGTGCAGCTGTGTATCCCTGTGTGTGAGTGTATGCGTGCATATGAATATGAATTGGTGTGTTGTGTGTGCATATGAGAGTGTGTGTGTGAATGCGTGCATATGAATGTGTATTTGTATGGTATGCGTGCATACGAGTGTGACGTGTGTATGTGTTTTGCAAGCCCTGGTGAACATTTACTTTAGAAATGCCATGAAAAAAAAAACATGTTACTCCCTGAGCAAAAAATATTATGACCATAAATGGCCTAAAACGTGCGGGGGGCAGCAAAATTCTGAGTGCCTAGGGCAGCACAAAATCTAAATACGCCACTGCGTCCTGCGGATCTCTTGACCTTGAACTGTACCTTGGAAGCTTGGCATTCTGACGGGACACCATCAGATCAAACTCCGGCACCCCCCATTTGAGCACTAAGCTGAAAACACCTCTGGATGGAGTTCCCAATCCCCAGGATGAAAAGTCTGTCTCCTCAGAAAATCCGCTTCCCAGTTGTCTACTCCTGGAATGTGGATGGCAGATAGACAGCAATTGTGGGTCTCTGCCCATTGAAGAATCCGAGTAACCTTCTTCATGGCTAAGGAAAACAAAGTTCCTCTCTGGTGATTGATGTATGCCACAGAGGTTGTCTGACTGGAACCTGATAAACTGGGCTGAGGACAACTGAGGCCAAGCCAATAGAGCATTGTAAATTGCCCTCAACTCCAAGATGTTGATGGGAAGAGCAGACTCCTCCAGAGTCCAAAGGCCCTAAACTTTTAATGAGTTCCAGACTGCTCGTCAGCCCAGCAGGCTGGTGTCCATGGTCATGATCACCCAGGAAGGTCTCAGAAAGCATGTGCCCTGAGACAGATGTTCCTGAGAAATCCACCAGGGGAGAGAGTCCCTTGACAACTGATCTAACTCTATTCTCTGAGATAGATCTGCATGGTCGCCATTCCATTGTCTGAGCATGCACAACTGGAGAGCTCTCAAATGTAATCGAACAAAACGAATGATGTCCATGGAAGCCACCATCAGACCGATTAACTCTATACATTGAGCCACTGAAGGATAAGCAGTAGCCTGAGGAGAGAGGCAAGAGGAAATTATTTTGTTTTTCCTGACCTCTGTCAGAAAAATCTTCATCAATAGAGACTCTATTATGGTCCCTAAGAACACTACTCTTGTAGCAGGGGAAAGGGAGCTTTTTTCTAGAGGCTGGTGTCCATGGTCATGATCACCCAGGAAGGTCTCATAAATCATGTGCCCTGAGACAGATGTTCCTGAGAAATCCACCAGGGGAGAGAGTCCCTTGACAACTGATCTAACTCTATTCTCTGAGATAGATCTGCATGGTCGCCATTCCATTGTCTGAGCATGCACAACTGGAGAGCTCTCAAATGTAATCGAACAAAACGAATGATGTCCATGGAAGCCACCATCAGACCGATTAACTCTATACATTGAGCCACTGAAGGATAAGCAGTAGCCTGAGGAGAGAGGCAAGAGGAAATTATTTTGTTTTTCCTGACCTCTGTCAGAAAAATCTTCATCAATAGAGACTCTATTATGGTCCCTAAGAACACTACTCTTGTAGCAGGGGAAAGGGAGCTTTTTTCTAGATTCAGATTCCATCCGTGGGAAACGAAGAAAAGACAACAATATCTCTGTGTGAGATTTTGCTTTTTGAAAAGATGGTGCCTGAACCAGTATGGCATCCAGGTAGGGTGCCACAGCAATTCCACAAGAACAGATCACTGCCAAAAGAGCCCCCAGAACCTTTGAAAAAATTCTAGGAGCCGTGGCTAGACTAAATGGAAGGGTCACGAACTGGAAATGTTTGTCCAGAAAGGCAAATCTCAGGAATCTGTGATGGTCCCTGTGAATAGGAAAATGAAGATACGCATCCTTTAGGTCTATGGTTGTCATGAACTGACCCTCTTGTACTAAAGGAAGAATGGAGCGTATAGTCCCCATCTTGAAGGGGCACTTTCATTCATCAAAGTTTACAAATCAAGGGCGCGATCCGATATACTGCGCAGGTTTCGGCGCAAGCATGGAAACCTGCGCTGCCCGTAGTTTCACCTCGCACATCGAGCTATCACATATACGGTGCTGACAGTTGCTAAAGTGCCGTTAGTCGGACAAACTAGCGATGTCCAGAAATAAGCGTAAGTACAAATTTCTGGAGTCGCCAGTGACTTACGGCACTTTAGAAACTGCCGCCGTCTAAAAAAACTAACTAAAGTCTTAAATCTCCTGTAACTGTCTAACACGCCTCCTAAACATAGCCCAACACGTATACCCCTCTATCCGCAATCCCCCCTCTCACTCCTAACAATAAATGTATTAACCCCTAAACCGCCGCTCCCAGACCCCGCCTCTACCTATATTATATGTATAACCCCCTAATCTGAGCCCTCTACACCGCCGCCACCTATATTAAATTTATTAACCCCTAATCTGAGTCCCCTACACCGCCGCCACCTATATTATATGTATTACCCCTAATCTGAGCCCCCTACACCGCTGCCACCTATATTATATGTATAACCCCCTAATCTGATCACCCTACACCGCCGCCACCTATATTATATGTATAACCCCCTAATCTGAGCCCCCTACACTGCCGCCACCTATATTATATGTATTATCCCCTAATCTGACCCCCCTACACCGCCGCCACCTATATTATATGTATAACCCCCTAATCTGAACCCCCTACATCCCTGCACACATATTATATATTTATAACCCCCTAATCTGAGCCTACACCACCGCCACCTATATTAAATGTATTAACCCCTAATCTGATCCCCCTACACCGCCGCCACCTATATTAAATGTATTAACCCCTAATATTATCCCCCTATACCGCCACCACATACATTAACTATATTAACCCCTAATCTGAGCCCCCTACACCGCCGCCACCTATATTAACTATATTACCCCCTAAACCTACGTCTAACCCTAACAACCCCTAACAATTATTATTTAAATAAATCTAAATAATATTAATATTATTAACTAAATTATTCCTATTTAAAACTAAATACTTACCTATAAAATAAACCCTAAAATAGCAACAATATAATTAATAATTACATTGTAGCTATTTTAGGGTTTATATTTATTTTACAGGTAACTTTGTATTTATTTTAACTAGGTACAATAGCTATTAAATAGTTAATAACTATTTAATAGCTACCTAGTTAAAATAATTACAAAATTACCTGTAAAATAAATCCTAACCTAAGTTACCATTACACCTAACACTACACTATCAATAAATTAATTAAATAAACTACAATTATCTAAACTAAAATACAATTAAATAAACTAAACTATATTAACACTAAATTACAAAAAATAAAAAAAGATTACAAGAATTTTAAGCTAATTACTCCTAATCTAAGCCCCCTAATAAAATAAAAAAGAACCCCAAAATAATAAAATTTCCCTACCCTAAACTAAATTACAAAAGTAATCAGCTCTATTACTAGCACTTAAAAGGGCCTTTTGCGGGGCATTGCCCCAAAGTAATCAGCTCTTTTACCTGTAAAAAAAAGAACAACCCCCCATTACAACCCACCACCCACACACCCCTACTCTAAAACTCACCCAATCCCCCCTTAAAAAAAACTAAGTCTAACCCCCAAGTGGTCCTTACATGTCCTGAAGACCAGCGGAGAAGGTCCTGTTTCAGGCGGGGAATTCTTCTTCCAAGCGGCGACCTCTTCTTCTTCCAGGAACCAGCCGGCGCAGAGCGGAGGAGTTGAAGACCGATGACCACTGGAACTGAATATCGGCGACGCTGGAACTGAAGACCGCAGAGCCATGGAGCATGGGAGATCCTCTTCATACGATCTCCGCCGTACACTGAATAGGAATTCAAGGTACGCAATTAAAAATGGCGTCCCTTGAATTCTTACTGGCTGATTTGAGCCTTCAAATTCAAATCAGCCAATCGGATGAGAGCTACTGTAATTCTATTGGCTGATTTGAATAGCCAATAGAATAAGAGCTACTGACATTCTATTGGCTATTGAAATCAGCCAATAGAATTACAGTAGCTCTCATCTGATTGGCTGATTTGAATTTAAAGGCTCAAATCAGCCAATAGGAATTCAAGGCTCGCCATTTTTAATTGCGTACCTTGAATTCCTATTCAGTGTACGGCGGAGATCGTATGAAGAGGATCCTCCACGCTCCATGGCTCCGCGGTCTTCAGTTCCAGCGTTGCCGATCTTCAGTTCCAGCATCGCCGGTCTTCAGTTCCAGAGTGGACGTTCATCAGCTCTGCGGTCATCGGTCTTCAACTCCTCCGCTCCACGCCGGCTGGTTCCTGGAAGAAGAAGAGGTCGCCGCTTGGAAGAAGACTTCACCGCCTGGAACATGACCTTCTAAGCCGGTCGTCAGGACAGGTAAGGACCACTTGGGGGTTAGACTTAGGTTTTTTTAAGTGGGCATCGGGTGGGTTTTAGAGTAGGGGTGTGTTGGTGGTGGGTTGTAATGGGGGGGTGTTGTTTTTTTACAGGTAAAAGAGCTGATTACTTTGGGGCAATGCCCCGCAAAATGCCCTTTTAAGGGCTGGTAATAGAGCTGATTACTTTTGTAATTTAGTTTAGGGTAGGGAAATTTTATTATTTTGGGGGGCTTTTTTTATTTTATTAGGGGGCTTAGATTAGGAGTAATTAGCTTAAAATTCTTGTAATCTTTTTTTATTTTTTGTAATTTAGTGTTTGGGTTTTTTTGTACTATAGTTTAGTTTATTTAATTGTATTTTAGTTTAGATAATTGTAGTTTAATTAATTTATTGATAGTGTAGTGTTAGGTGTAATGGTAACTTAGGTTAGGATTTATTTTACAGGTAATTTTGTAATTATTTTAACTAGGTAGCTATTAAATAGTTATTAACTATTTAATAGCTATTGTACCTAGTTAAAATAAATGCAAAGTTACCTTAAAATAAATATAAACCCTAAAATAGCTACAATGTAATGATTAATTATACTGTAGCTATCCTAGGGTGTATTTTATAGGTAAGTATTTAGTTTTAATTAGGAATAATTTAGTTAATAATATTAATATTATTTAGATTTATTGAAATAATAATTAAGTTAGGGGATGTTAGGGTTAGACTTAGGTTTAGGGGGTAATATAGTTAATATAGGTGGCGACGGTGTAGGGGGATCAGATTAGGGGTTAATAAATTTAAGATAGGTGGCGGCGGTGTAGGGGGCTCAGATTAGGGGTTACCTTATTTTATAGGTAAGTATTTAGTTTTAATTAGGAATAATTTAGTTAATAATATTAATATTATTTAGATTTATTGAAATAATAATTAAGTTAGGGGATGTTAGGGTTAGACTTAGGTTTAGGGGGTAATATAGTTAATATAGGTGGCGACGGTGTAGGGGGATCAGATTAGGGGTTAATAAATTTAAGATAGGTGGCGGCGGTGTAGGGGGCTCAGATTAGGGGTTAATAAATTTAATATAGGTGGCGGCAGTGTAGGGGGATCAGATTAGGGGGTTATACATATAATATAGGTGGTGGCGGTGCAGGGGGCTCAGATTAGGGTTTAATAAATTTAAGATAGGTGGCGGCAGTGTAGGGGGCTCAGATTAGGGGTTAATAAATTTAGGATAGGTGGCGGCGGTGCAGGGGGCTCAGATTAAGGGTTAATAAATTTAAGATAGGTGGCGGCGGTGTAGGGGGATCAGATTAGGGGTTAATAAATTTTAGATAGGTGGCGGCGGTGTAGAGGGCTCAGATTAGGGGTTAGTATAGTTATTATAGATGGCGGCGGTGTAGTTGGCTCAGATAAGGGGTTAATATAGTTATTATAGGTGGCGGCGGTGTAGGGGGGTCAGATTAGGGGGTAATACATTTAATGTAGGTGGCGGCGGGGTCTGGGAGCGGCGGTTTAGGGGTTAAACACTTTTTTTTTTTTGCAGGCAGTTTAGGGAGTTACGGGGCTCCAATACTCAGCGTAAGGCTTACTACGCCTGCATTTTGTGGCGAGGTGAAAATGGAGTAAGATTTCTCCATTTTCGCCACGTAAGTCCTTACGCTGTATATTGGATACTAAACTGCGCGGGTTTGGTATATCAGTCTATGGGCCAAAAAACTACGGCCGAAGGGTGAAATATACGAGCGTAACATCTAGGTTACGCCGTATATAGGATACCAAACCAATGCAATATTTGGCGTCGCCGGCTTTTGCGGGCAACGCTGCATATCGGATCGGAACCCAACTGTTTTGATCATTGCTGACGTGTGAAGAGAGGATTTCCAGGAGGGGAAAGCTGCTGTAGCTGTGAAAAGAAACAAAGGTAAGTTTTTAATCAAAACAGCTGATTTGTAAACTTTGATGAATGAAAGTGCCCCTAGTATTTTTAAGAAATGGACTTTCGTTCACCAAAGTTTACCTTCACTTTAAAAGGGCCTTTTGCTGGGCATTGCCCTAAAGAAATCAGCTCTTTTACCTGTAAAAAAAAAAATACAAACAACCCACACAACCAACCCCCCAAATAAAATCCTAACTAAAAAAACCTAAGCACCCCATTGCCCTGAAAAGGGCATTTCGATGGGCATTGCCCTTTAAAGGGCATTTAGCTCTTTTTCAAGTGCCCAAACCCTAACCTAAAATTAAAACCCACCAATAAACCCTTAAAAAAACCTAACACTAACCCCTGAAGATCCACTTACAGTTTTGAAGACCAGACATCCATCCTCAACGAAGCCGGGAGAAGTCTTCATTCAAGCGGCAAGAAATCCTCAACGAAGACGGGAGAAGTCTTCATCCAAGCCGGCAGAAGTGGTCCTCCAGACGGGCAGAAGTCTTCATCCAGACGGCATCTTCTATCTTCATCCATCTGGCGCGGAGCGGGTCCATCTTCAAGACATCCGGCGCGGAGTATCTTCTTCTTACGATGGATCATCTGGAATAAAGGTTCCTTTAAGTGATGTCATCCAAGATGGCGTCCCTTGAATTCCGATTGGCTGATAGAATTCTATCAGCCAATCGGAATTAAAGGTGAAAAAATACTATTGGCTGATGCAAACAGCCAGTAGGATTGAGCTCGCATTCTATTGGCTGATTGGAACAGCCAATAGAATGCGAGCTCAATCCTATTGGCTGATTGGATCAGCCAATAGGATTTTTTCACCTTTAATTTGTGATCTTTCCCTGTGTTTTTTGCCTGTATGACCCCTAGCACCCTCCCTTAACTTTTTTTGCAGACCAGTCTAACACTAATTTATCTCTCCCCCAGCTGAATTATAAAGTGTACTTACAACAAGTCTTTAAAGAACATTCAGAGACCCACATCTCAGCTGACACTGCCCTCCTCAGGTAGTTAAAGGAAGAGAGTTGCACTCCCACCCTGCCCCTCACCCAACCCACCTCAGGTTCATTCCCCCATTTATAGATAGTCTCCCACACACCTTTCATTCTCCTAAACTGACAGCTGCAAACACTAATCAGCACATCCTTCCATTCACTTAACCCTTTAGAATACATACCCTCTCTCCCTACAAATAGCTATATATCCCACATCAATAGTGTGTGAATATATATGTGTATATATATATATATATATATATATATATATATATATATATATATATATATATATATATATGTGTGTGTGTGTGTATATATATATATACATATATATATATTTCTTTTTTATATTGTACTATTTTTTATTTATTTTCATCTACACACCTCATAGCACTAACATGTATCAAAATATGACCATAATGATATTCGTGACAACCCTTTTCTCACTCCAATTTTGTTCACTTCATTACCGCCATAATCACCCACCTCAAACTGGAAAACAAATTATCATACACCATGGCCTGCTCTGTTGCTGTAACTTATCTGCTGAGTGCTGGTGGAGAGTTATAAAAAATAGCCCTCCTACCCCCACCTCACAAAATGATAAAGTATGCCATTCACTATATAGCCAAACAAAAACTATGTCCAAATTCCTATTCCTTATGCTACTTGCCCTTGCAAATGATGTAGAGTCTAACCCTGGTCCCCCAGCAAATTCCATTCCTAGCCTCCCAGCTAAAAAAGGCCTCTCCTTTGTGCACTGTAATATACGCAGCTTATTTCCAAAAATCGATGCACTGCAAGCTTAGGCCTAGATTTGGAGTTTGGCGTTAGCTGTGAAAACCAGCATTAGAGGCTCCTAACGCTGGTTTTAGGCTAACTCCGGTATTTGGAGTCACTCAAAATAGGGTCTAACGCTCACTTTTCAGCCGCGACTTTTCCATACCGCAGATCCCCTTACGTCAATTGCGTATCCTATCTTTTCAATGGGATCTTTCTAACTCCGGTATTTAGAGTCGTGGCTGAAGTGAGCGTTAGACATCTAACGACAAAACTCCAGCCGCAGGAAAAAAGTCAGTAGTTAAGAGCTTTCTGGGCTAACGCCAGTTCATAAAGCTCTTAACTACTGTACTCTAAAGTACACTAACACCCATAAACTACCTATGTACCCCTAAACTGAATGACGGTTCCTTTAACGGACGTCATCCAAGATGGCGTCCCTCGAATTCCGATTGGCTGATAGGATTCTATCAGCCAATCGGAATTAAGGTAGGAATATTCTGATTGGCTGATGGAATCCTTGGATGACGTGCCTTAAAGGAACCGTCATTCGGCTAGTAGGCGTCGGGAGAAGAGGATGTTCCGCATCGGAGGTCTGCAAGATGGATCCGGAAGAAAGAAGATTGAAGATGCCGTTGATAGAAGACTTCATCCGGATCATGGACCTCTTCAGCTCCCGCTTGGATGAAGACTTCAGCCGGATCATGGACCACTTCAGCCCCCCGCTTGGGCTTGGATCAGGACATCGGAGGAGCTCTTCAGGAAGGATCGGTGAACCTGGTAGGGTGACGACAAGGTAGGAAGATCTTCAGGGGCTTAGTGTTAGGTTTATTTAAGGGGGGTTTGGGTTAGATTAGGGGTATGTGGGTGGTGGGTTGTAATGTTGGGGGGGGGTATTGTATGTTTTTTTTTACAGGCAAAAGAGCTGAATTTCTTGGGGCATGCCCCGCAAAGGGCCCTGTTCAGGGCTGGTAAGGTAAAAGAGCTTTGAAATGTAGTAATTTAGAATAGGGTGGGGCATTTTGTTATTTTGGGGGTCTTTGTTATTTTATTAGGGGGCTTAGAGTAGGTGTAATTAGTTTAAAATTGTTGTAATATTTTTCTTATGTTTGTAAATATTTTTTTATTTTTTGTAACTTAGTTCTTTTTTATTTTTTGTACTTTAGTTAGTTTATTTCATTGTAGTTATTTGTAGGAATTGTATTTAATTAATTTATTGATAGTGTAGTGTTAGGTTTAATTGTAGGTAATTGTAGGTATTTTATTTAATTAATTTAATGATAGTATAGTGTTAGGTTTAATTGTAACTTAGGTTAGGATTTATTTTACAGGTAATTTTGTTATTATTTTAACTAGGTAACTATTAAATAGTTCTTAACTATTTAATAGCTATTGTACCTGGTTAAAATAATTACAAAGTTGCCTGTAAAATAAATATTAATCCTAAAATAGCTACAATGTAATTATAATTTATATTGTAGCTATATTAGGATTTATTTTACAGGTAAGTATTTAGCTTTAAATAGGAATAATTTATTTAATAAGAGTTAATTAATTTCATTAGATAAAAATTATATTTAACTTAGGGGGGTGTTAGTGTTAGGGTTAGACTTAGCTTTAGGGGTTAATACATTTATTATAGTAGCGGTGAGCTCCGGTCGGCAGATTAGGGGTTAATGTTTGAAGTTAGGTGTCGGCGATGTTAGGGAGGGCAGATTAGGGGTTAATACTATTTATTATAGGGTTAGTGATGCGGATTAGGGGTTAATAAATATAATATAGGGGTCGGCGGTGTTAGGGGCAGCAGATTAGGGGTACATAAGGATAATGTAAGTAGCGGCGGTTTACAGAGCGGCAGATTAGGGGTTAAAAATAATATGCAGGGGTCAGCGATAGCGGGGGCGGCAGATTAGGGGTTAATAAGTGTAAGGTTAGGGGTGTTTAGACTTGGGGTACATGTTAGGGTGTTAGGTGCAGACGTAGGAGGTGTTTCCCCATAGCAAACAATGGGGCTGCGTTAAGAGCTAAACGCGGCTTTTTTGCAGGTTTTTTTTTCAGCTCAAACAGCCCCATTGTTTCCTATGGGGGAATCGTGCACGAGCACGTTTTTGAGGCTGGCCGCTTGCGTAAGCAACTCTGGTATCGAGAGTTGAAGCTGCGTTAAAAATGCACTACGCTCCTTTTTTGGAGCTTAGCGCAGCCTTTTTGTGGACTCTCAATACCAGAGTTATTTTTATGGTGCGGCCAGAAAAAAGCCAGCGTTAGCTACGCGGGTCGTTACCGACAAAACTCCAAATCTAGGCCTTAGTGTTTACAATACAAGCCAAAAATCATTGTGATGTCTGAATCATGGCTAACTGCAAAAATACCTGACTCTGCCATTGCAATACATGGGTATTCATGCCATAGAATTGACGGAGCAAAGAGAGGAGGCGGCATTGTAATTTATGTTGACAACTCCACAAAGTTCACCCCCATACAAAAATATAGCTCTCCTGCCACCTTTGATTTCCTTTCTGGCAAAATTGAGATCCCTTGCAGTAAATCAATCATTGTTGCAGGAATCTACCGCCCACCTAGCTCCCCTGTGCATTCCATTTCGGACATAGCACAGCTCCTTAGTGAATCCATAACTCAAACCCCAAAAAGTGAAATTTTGTTTTTTGGAGATTTTAACATCGATTGGCTGAATCAAAAAAATAACAGTTGTCACTCGCTGTTTAAATCTTTGCAGCTAACGCAATTAATCTCCTCCCCAACTCGCATAAACATCAAAAGCCATAATCATACCCTGCTCGACTGGATTCTCTCCACTTCTCCCAACCGAATCCAGGAGGCAGGTGTTCTCCCTAACAATTTCAGTGACCATTGCTTAGTGTACTGTGTGCGCAAAATAAAGGCTACTAAATCCTCTCCCAAGGTTAAAATCACCAGGTCCTTCAAACAATTTAATCTGCAATCATTTCTAAATGACATCAAGAACCTCCCCTGGCACAGATTAAACCTAATCCCAGATCTAGACTCTGCAGTTGAATTATTTCAGTCTGAACTCCTACAAGTTTGGAATTTACATGCACCGCTGCGTAAGGTGAGAGTAAAAGGAGCACACTTGAATTGGATCACAGCTGACCTCATTTAAATGTACCAATTTCGGGATTCATCGTGGTCAAAGTTCAAGCATACTGGCTCTATGAATGATCACTGTGTATATAGACAATGGCGAAATATATGTACTAAACAAACAAAATTGGCTAAGGCACAATATTTCTGTGAAAATCTGCACAATAATATATCTAACCCTAGAAAGTTTTGGAAACTCATAAATAACTTACAAAATCCACCAATCCACTCCCAACCCTCCACTGTCAATGTGGATAACCAAAACCTGCAACTCCCCTTAGAAGTAGCAAATGCCTTTAACAATTATTTTGTCGGATGCTCCACCACCCTGATTGACAAACTAATAAATGGCACGCATCCTGAAGCTACAAATGTGGATCAGGCCCCACTAAAACAGCAAAGACCCAATATAGAGAAGTTCAATTTTAGAGCTGTACCCTTCAATGTCGTTAAGAAACACCTCAATAATCTATAAATGAAAAAGCAGTCAGGACCTGATCAAATCCCAGCAATGCTGTTGAAGCTTAGTGCGCCGGCAATTGCTAAGCCTGTCACAACCCTAATTAACGAATCCTTGGTGTCTGGATACATACCCAAACTCTGGAAAACTGCAAGAGTAGTGCCTATTCATAAAATTGGGGAGTTAACCTTGGTTTCTAACTATCGTCCTATATCATTGCTCCCTGTATTGTCAAAAATCTTAGAAAAATGCGTCCATACACAATTATGCGAGTATTATCAACTTTCTAACTATCTGATCCCTGATCAATCAGGTTTTAGACCAAATCACTCCACTACAACTCCCGTCCTAAAAGTTTGCAACGAAATCCAAACTGGCATGGAACAAGGAGACCTAACTGGAGCTATTTTCCTTGATTTTGCAAAGGCTTTTGACACAGTAGACCATGACATACTACTTCTCAAACTAAAAAACTCTGGTATTGCTGATAGCCCGTTAACCTGGTTTAAATCATATGTATCGGATCGATCACAATATGTCTCTGTCTCTAACAGTGACTCCCTCTCCCAGTCACGTGTGGTGTTCCCCAAGGTTCCATTCTTGGCTCCCTACTATTCACAGTATTTATAAATTATTTGCCTAATGTCTGCAAATCCTCAACTGTACACATGTACGCAGACGACACGGTAATCTATGCAAACAAATCTGATCTGCCGCAGCTTGAAGCAGTGCTCCAAGACCAGTTCACAGAGGTAGAAAAGTGGATCTCGAAAAACAAACTCTTCCTAAACACTGACAAAACGGTCACAATGATCTTTGGAATGGGACCTAAAATACAAAAATTACAAAATTCCCATCTTCGCATCAAAACAAAATCCAATTGCACGCTTACCGCAGTCCACTCTTTTAAATACTTAGGTATGTTGTTAGACCCCAATCTATCTTTTAGACTCCACATAGAAAAACTTGCCTCTAAACTTTATCCAAAACTAGGTGCTCTGTACAGAAACAAATATTGCCTTAGCCCTGCAGTAAAGGAAAAGATTGTACAGCAAATGCTGATGGCTATCTTGGATTATGGGGACATAGTATATGCACCTGCTCTGCAAACTCACCTTAATAAACTAAGTACGTTATATAACTCGTTCTGCCGCTTTGTGCTACAATGTAACTACAGGACCCACCATTGTGACATGCTAAAAGAACTAAACTGGCTGTCGCTGGAATCCAGACGCACCCTCCATCTTTCCTGCCTTGTCTTTAAGAGCCTTTCTGGGAAGCTCCCACCCTACCTGAGCAGAATGCTCTCCCCTGCTCTTCCCACCTCCTATAACCTCCGATCCAATAACAGCACATTATTTAGCTTGCCTCAATACAAAAAGAAAGCAGCTCGATCCTCCTTTTCCTACAGAGCGCCACAATTATGTAATGACCTCCCTCACACTTTAAAAACTTCCCCAAGCCTAAAATCCTTTAAGAGATCCCTCTATACATATCTCAAAACAGAATGCTCTTGTCATGGTTGATTAAATATTTTGTACCTGCTCTATGTTAAATGTTTGCATATATTGTGTATTATTATTGTTTTTGTATTTTATTGTACCCTATTGTATCAATGCAATGTTTTGTGATCCCAGGACATACTTGAAAACTAGAGAAATCTCAATGTATCCTTCCTGGTAAAATATTTTATAAATAATAAATAATAATAAGAGCCGTTGTAAGAAGAGGATGCTCCGCGCGGGATGTCTTGAAGATGGACCCTCTCCGCGCCGGATGGATGAAGATAGAGGATGCTGTCTGGATAAAGACTTCTGCCCATCTGGAGGACCACTTCTGCTGGCTTGGATGAAGACTTCTCCCAGCTTCGTTGAGGATGGATGTCTGGTCTTCAAAAACTGTAAGTGGATCTTCAGGGGTTAGTGTTAGGTTTTTTTAAGGGTTTATTGTGTGGGTTTTATTTTTAGGTTAGGGTTTGGGCACTTGAAAAAGAGCTAAATGACCTTTTAAGGGCAATGTCCATCCAAATGCTCTTTTCAGGGCAATGGGGAGCTTAGGTTTTTTTAGTTAGGATTTTATTTGTGGGGTTGGTTGTGATTAGCTGTATAAGATGTGATCTCGCCTCTCATCACTGCTTTAGAAGCATGCCAATATAGATCTCCCCTACACCTAGCCTCTGCGTTATGTGTGGTGTAATCATTCCACGGTGTTTGTAGATGCATTTTAAAGTCATGACTATGTGCCAGAAACTTTGGGAATTTCCATGAAGTCTTATGTGATCTGTCCGGGAACTCTCCTATTGTCAACCATATTGGTGCATGATCTGAGATCGCTATTGTGGAGATGCTTACATCTATCACGTGGGCATTGACCATTGGGGAGGTGAGAAAGTAATCTATTCTCGACAATGTGTGAAAAGTCTTAGACAAACAGGTATAGTCCCTATTGTCAGGGTTACGGATCCTCCAGCTATCTATACGGTTGAAGGTAAGTTTGACATTGGCAACATTAATCTGATCTGTGCGTTCATTCTTGCTATTCCTCTTTGTCCCCCCTATGACCTGGTGGGATCCCGAAATCGGTCTAGTGGTGATTCTTGCGCAACATTAAAGTCCCCCCCAATTATTAGTGGTGAATCTGCTGTAGCTAGTAGGGTGTCTTGCAGGTGTTGCCAAAAAACTTTTTTGCAATTATTTGGACCATACACATTGCATAAATGATGTTTGTTACCTAAAAACAATATTTCCAATAAGATATATCTTCCCTCTGTGTCTATTATTTCTTTGATTACATTAACATTTAAGCCTTTTCTAAACAATACTGCTACTCCCCTCTTTCCACCCAACCTCCCTGCAGTTTGGCTTGTTCCAGTTCTGTGAGGTGCGTTTCCTGTAGGAGGACCACGTCTGCCTGCATTCTTTTAAGATGTGTTAAAATCATAGATATATTTGAAGGCGACGTTTCCACGCCACTATCTTTAATCCATAGTTCATCTTCATCTTATGAAATTACCTGTGGATCTTTCCAGCTCGGAAAACACATGTATGAGCATTAGAGCAAAAGGGTTTACAGGCAGTCAAAAAATCAGAATAACATAACACATTTCCTCCACTAAAGGTGCACACAATAAACATTTTCACCCGGTTCCCTTCCAATATTTCAAGTTTGTTTGGGGCCTCATTAGCTGGGCACATATGCATACTTTTCTTACAATCTCAGGGTCATAAGTTGTAAAAATTGTGAAGTGATGGATCATGGCATAGACATAAGTATTACACAAAACATACATTACCACATGGTACCCCTTCCAATATCCCGAGCCAAAGTCTTAGTCCATATTGTCCCAAAGATTCTTAATCTGGTCCTCTAATGGGTGCTTAGAGAGGACATTGACGTTCACTTCAGCACATTTCCTTACCGCCATGAGGGTCCACAGCCGTGTTACAGCAAACATGATCAAAAGTGCAACAAGCACCAAAACAGCAAACATTTGAACAAACTGTAAACCAATCTTTGCGAAACAAAGTTCTGGGTCTGTCCAGCTGTTTCATCTGACTCTCAGGGATAATCCGCTCACAAGAGCCATCCATGTATCTCTCTCCTTCTTCGCTCCATATCTGGAGTTTATTCTTGCTGGGATCTTAGTTAATTCCATTGAAAACATTTAGGCCTGGTCAAGCTTCTGGGTTTCCTTTCAATCTCTCCTCTCTACTCAGAAACAGCTGCAACTCTTTAGGGGATGCAAAGAATCTTGGACTGCTAGGGGTTTGCAGCCGCAGCCTGGCAGGGTATAGCAATGCGACTCTTCGTCCTTCTCCATATAGCCTGTTGCAATAGGGGGCAAATTATTTCCGCTTACGTGCCACTTCAGAAAAAAAGTCCTGAATAAGAGTAGTTTTTTATCTTGATATTGCACTTCTTTTTGTTGGCGGTAGGCCTGCAGAATGGCCAGCTTTGCTTGATAATTAAGCAATTTAAATATCACTTGTCTGGGGCCCAGGCGGTCTGTGGTTGAATTTTCCACACCAATTCGGTGCGAACGCTCCACCACTATTGGCAACGCTGCAGCAGGCATGTTCAACAGGATTGGCAGTTGTTTCTGTACAAAGTCCAAAAGGTCCTTGTTTAAAACTGATTCTGGTAAACCCACCAGCCGCAAATTGTTGCGGCAGGACCGATTCTCCAAATCTCCCACTTTATCTGTAAGGAATTTCACCTGCCTGTCCAATCTCTGCACTGTGTCCTGAGTTTCATTGGCTCTGTCTTCCACGTCTGAGATACGCTGCTTTGCATGCCCCAAATGTTGTGAGAATTGTTTGACCTCAGAAGCCAAAGCATCCACCCCAGTCTGTAACTGATCCATCTTAGGCAGGAATAAGGTGTCATTTGGGTCACTATAGGGTCCGTGGCATCCGCGGGTGTCTCTTCTATCAGGGGGAGTGTGGGCTGCTATGAACCTCAGCTGCATGCTTTGTTCTCTTATCTGTGTGTTTCGATTTGGATACCATGTCCGTTCTGCAGCTCTTTGGTGAGCTTGTAAAGTAGTGATCTACTCTCATAAAGAATCTCAGGCGACAAATGCGGTATAATTGTGACGACTCTTACCCCTTGTGATATTAACAATGCAGTCTGCATGACACAGGTGGTGCTGTTCTGTGAGTTACAGCAGGCCTTGTTACTGCTTAGTGTTGTTTTCAATGAGCGTTACTAATAGTGTCCCTCTTGCTTCAGTCAGTACAAGTTGGCAGCTTAAAACATTAAAGGGCCATTAAACCCAAAAAATTTCTTTCACGATTCAGATAGAGAATACAATTTTAAACAACATTCCAATTTACTTCTATTATCTAATTTGCTGCAATCTTTAGATATTTTTTGTTAAAGAAATAGCAGTGCACATTGGTGAGCCAATCACATGAGGCATCTATGTGCAGCTACCAATCAGAAGCTACTGAGCCTATCTAGATATGCTTTTCAGGAAAGAATATCAAGAAAATGAAGCAAATTAGATAATTGAAGTAAATTAGAAAGTTGTTTAAAATGGTATTCTCTATCTAAATCATGAAAGAAAAAATGTGGGTTTAATGTCCCTTTAATGTCTCTTATTTCAGAGTCTGATTACCTTCACCATTTTTGTTTTTTGTTTTTATGTGGCTCCTTCCAGACTGTTGCGCAGCACTTTTATGTATCCAAGATGGCAGGCGCTATTACCTGCGCCAAAAGTTGCCTCCGACACTTCTCGGCAGCGAGGGAGGCTTCTCTCTCACAGTTCTCTGACAGCTCCAGATCGTTTTACTCGATCACGGCAGTGAATTGCGGGGCTACAGCAACCTGTTGGTGTTTGTGGTTAACGGAGCTCTCACTCCGTGCTGCCTGTTGCTAAGCCCGCCCACCGGAAGTCTGGGTTTACCATCACTTTAAAGGGATACTAAACCCAATTTTTTTCTTTCATGATTCAGATAGAGCATGCAATTTTAAGCAACTTTCTAATTTACTCCTATTATCAATTTTTCTTTGTTCTCTTGCTATCTTTATTTGAAAAAGCAGTAATGTAAGGTTTGGAGCCTGCCCATTTTTGGTTCAGCACATGGGTAGCACTTGCTGATTGGTTTGCTACATTTAGCCACCAAGCACAACCCAGGTGCTGAACCAAAAATGGCCGACTCTTAAGCTTACAGTCCTGCTTTTTCAATCAAGATAGCATGAGAACGAAGAAAAATTGATAATAGGAGTAAATTAGAAAGTTGCTTAAAATTGCATGCTCTATCTGAATTGTGAAAAAAAAATGTGGGTTTAGTATCCTTTAATTTGGAGGATGTCGCTCAACCATAAGGATAATATTGGCTTTCTTGCTAGTAATAAAATAGTATTAATCAACTTGCACTGTCCAGCCCCCTCCCCCCATCAATCAACAAAATTATTTTTTCCTATGTGAGACAAACATTCCGCTTAGTCACTATCTTGACCCAGTATTCTGTCTTCTTCCAAAATCTTAATAGTTTGGGGAAGCTCCATAATAGATGTATCAAATAGGGATCAGGGAATAAGCATTTCTTACATATATTAATTGCTGAGGGCATCCACTTCGGCCGATGCCCTGGTGTTTAATAAGATAAGACCTATGTATTAGTTTATATTGAATTTTAAAACAAATCAGCTGAAACAAATGCTGATCTAACATTCTCAAGACTTTTTCAAACAGCCTCTTTTGTTAATTCTAGCCAATCTCCCTTTTCCCATTGCTGTATCACTTTACCAATAATATGATCTGCTTTTGCCTCTACTAGTAAATCATACATTAGTGAGATAGATCTATAACCTTGTCTACTTAATGAAGATAATGTGTCCCAGTGAGATATCCCAGATAGCTGTGTCTTGTTGAATTAGTTTGTTTGGCAAACCGGAAAATAGGCAAATCAATGCATTTGTGGAATATTACATTTTCTTTTAGCTGGTCAAATGTCAAAATGCACTTATTGCCAGTATCCAATAGTAACCCGACCACAGTCAAACCCAAAGCATTTCATTTTTTATATGGACCCCCAGTCAGACCAGATATAAAGTCTATATTTCCAGATAAAGGAATAAGCTTTGTGCTCACGCCAAGAGCACCCACACTTTAGAAATCTTTCCTCGTGCTATTGCAGGCTCTCTAAATATTATGTTAATTTTTTTACATTACCAGGAAGCCTGGTTAGGTTAGCAAATGGGAGAGAACTTAAAGGGATAGTAAACCCAAAATGTTTCTTTCATGATTCGGATAAAGCATGCAGTTTTAAGGAACTTTCTAATTTACTCCTATTTTCAATTTTTCTTCGTTCTCTTGCTATCTTTATTTGAAAAGGCAGGAAAGAAAGCTTTGGAGCCGGCCTATTTTTTTGTTCAGTACCCTGGATAGGGCTTGCTGATTGGTGCCTGCATTTAGCCATCCAATCAGCAAGCACAAACCCAGGTTCTCAACCTAAAATGGACCGGCATCAAAGCTTTAATTCCTGCTTTTTCAAATAAAGATAGCAAAAGGATGAAGAAAAAGTGATAATAGAAGTAAATTAGAAAGCTGCTTAAAATTGCATGCTCTATCCGAATTATGAAAGAAAAAAAATGGGTTTAGTGTCCCTTTAATGCTAGAGGGGATATTAAGTTACTTTCCAGGTCCCAAAAGATACAATTTTCAGTTCCACTCACCCAAACCAAACTTGGGACCTCATAAGGTTGCAGGTACAGTTTCTGTGGGGGTGGATCCTGCTTTCCATCCCTCCGACGGGCTTTTACCCACTCCCACATTTGGTCGACTTTATGGCTTATCCGCAACCTCATATCCTTGAACCTCCGCATGATTTGATCCGTGGTCCTCTGGATGCCACACACCAACTTAACATCATTGGTGATAGACAACCAGAGGGCCTTCCTAATACTCTGCTTCGTCGACTTCTTCTTGTTCCCAAACAGCTGTGGATAGAAGTCCTCGACAGTGTTGACCAGTGCTGCACTCTCCGCCCCTGAGATCCTGGGAGACGTCATGCCTGCCGAGTTTGTTTATAAATATATACAGTATATATATATATATATATATATATATATATATATATATATATATATATATATATATATATATATTTTATTACACCAGCAGGCATTAGAGAACTGACAAAAATGGCAATGTGTAATGGACTTTTATATGGTGAAGTAAACATGAGATGCACCATGGGACATCTGATTGGATAAAATATTGTAATTTTGTTATCATGTCTGTGAGACCATACTGACTCAAGTTATGTTTGTGTGATGAACTCTGATTGGCCGTTCCTTAATGTTTCATATCTTAGTAACTTCCATACACATACCTCCGGGGGGTGCTGTTACTACATTTTTCATGTAGACTTATTTGTAACTCATGGGACTGTTATGCGGATATGTGTGACGCAGATTTAATATACGTGATCCGTTAAATATTAATTTTATATTTGATCTCTATTTGATTTTGATTAGTAAATGTTTTACACATTTTGATGTTTAATATCGATCCGGTTATTTAATATAAATACATTTTATTGGAAAATAGTAAACATTGTATGTATTTATTGTTTATTAAAGAAATATTCGCCTAGATTTAGAGTTCTGCGGCCAAAGGGGTGCGTAGCTAACGCTGGCTTTTTTCTGGCCGCACCTTTTAAATACCGCTGGTATTGAGAGTTCACAGAATGGCTGCGTTAGGCTCCAAAAAAGGAGCGTAGAGCATATTTAACACAACTTCAACTCTCGATACCAGCGGTGCTTACGGACACGGCCAGCTTAAAAAACGTGCTCGTGCACGATTCCCCCATAGAAAACAATGGGGCTGTTTGAGCTGAAAAAAACCTAACACCTGCAAAAAAGCCGCGTTCAGCTCCTAACGCAGCCCCATTGTTTGCTATGGGGAAACACTTCCTACGTCTGCACCTAACACTCTAACATGTACCCGAGTCTAAACACCCCTAACCTTACACTTATTAACCCCTATTCTGCCGCCCCCGCTATCGCTGACCCCTGCATATATTATTAACCCCTAATCTGCCGCTCCGTAAACCGCCGCTACTTACATTATCCCTATGTACCCCTAATCTGCTGCCCCTAACACCGCCGACCCCTATATTATATTTATTAACCCCTAATCTGCCCCCCACAACGTCGCCTCCACCTGCCTACACTTATTAACCCCTAATCTGCCGAGCGGACCGCACCGCTATCATAATAAAGTTATTAATCCCTAATCCGCCTCACTAACCCTATAATAAATAGTATTAACCCCTAATCTGCCCTCCCTAACATCGCCGACACCAAACTTCAAACATTAACCCCTAATCTGCCGACTGGAGCTCACCGCTATTCTAATAAATGTATTAACCCCTAAAGCTAAGTCTAACCCTAACACTAACACCCCCCTAAGTTAAATATAATTTAAATCTAACGAAATTAATTAACTCTTATTAAATAAATTATTCCTATTTAAAGCTAAATACTTACCTGTAAAATAAATCATAATATAGCTACAATATAAATTATAATTATATTGTAGCTATTTTAGGATTAATATTTATTTTACAGGCAACTTTGTATTTATTTTAACCAGGTACAATAGCTATTAAATAGTTAAGAACTATTTAATAGCTAAAATAGTTAAAATAATTACAAAATTACCTGTAAAATAAATCCTAACCTAAGTTACAATTAAACCTAACACTACACTATCAATAAATAAATTAAACTACCTACAATTATCTACAATTAAACCTAACACTACACTATCAATAAATTAATTAAATAAAATACCTACAATTATCTACAATTAAACCTAACACTACACTATCAATAAATTAATTAAATACAATATCTACAAATAACTACAATGAAATAAACTAACTAAAGTACAAAAAATAAAAAAGAACTAAGTTACAAAAAATAAAAAAATATTTACAAACATTAGAAAAATATTACAACAATTTTAAACTAATTACACCTACTCTAAGCCCCCTAATAAAATAACAAAGCCCCCCAAAATAAAAAAATGCCCTACCCTATTCTAAATTAAAAAAGTTCAAAGCTCTTTTACCTTACCAGCCCTGAACAGGGCCCTTTGCGGGGCATGCCCCAAAGAATTCAGCTCTTTTGCCTGTAAAAAAAACACATACAATACCCCCCCAACATTACAACCCACCACCCACATACCCCTAATCTAACCCAAACCCCCCTTAAATAAACCTAACACTAAGCCCCTGAAGATCTTCCTACCTTATCTTCACCATACCAGGTTCACCGATCGGTCCTCGGAAGTGTTGATCCAAGCCCAAGCGGGGGGCTGAAGAGTGACATCCATCCTCGGGCTGAAGTCTGGATCCAAGCGGCGGCTGAAGAAATCCATCATTGGGCTGAAGTCCGAAGTCCATCATCGGGATGAAGTCTTCTATCAAGCCGCATCTTCAATCTTCTTTCTTCTGGAGTGGAGCAGAGCCATCTTCTTCCAAGCCGACGCGGAACATCCTCTTCAACCGACGCCTACTCGCCGAATGACGGTTCCCTTAAATGACGTCATCCAAGATGGCGTCCCTCGAATTCCGATTGGCTGATAGGATTCTATCAGCCAATCGGAATTAAGGTAGGAATATTCTGATTGGTTGATGGAATCAGCCAATCAGAATCAAGTTCAATCCGATTGGCTGATCCAATCAGCCAATCAGATTGAGCTCGCATTCTATTGGCTGTTCCGATCAGCCAATAGAATGCAAGCTCAATCTGATTGGCTGATTGGATCAGCCAATCGGATTGAACTTGATTCTGATTGGCTGATTCCATCAGCCAATCAGAATATTCCTACCTTAATTCCGATTGGCTGATAGAATCCTATCAGCCAATCGGAATTCGAGGGACGCCATCTTGGATGACGTCATTTAAAGGAACCGTCATTCGGCGAGTAGGCGTCGGTTGAAGAGGATGTTCCGCGTTGGCTTGTAAGAAGATGGCTCTGCTCCGCTCCAGAAGAAAGAAGATTGAAGATGAGGCTTGATAGAAGACTTCATCCCGATGATGGACTTCCGACTTCAGCCCGATGATGGATTTCTTCAGCCGCTGCTTGGATCCAGACTTCAGCCCGAGGATGGACGTCACTTTTCAGCCCCCCGCTTGGGCTTGGATCAACACTTCCGAGGACCGATCGGTGAACCTGGTATGGTGAAGATAAGGTAGGAAGATCTTCAGGGGCTTAGTGTTAGGTTTATTTAAGGGGGGTTTGGGTTAGATTAGGGGTATGTGGGTGGTGGGTTGTAAATGTTGGGGGGGGGTATTGTATGTGTTTTTTTTACAGGCAAAAGAGTTGAATTCTTTGGGGCATGCCCCGCAAAGGGCCCTGTTCAGAGCTGGTAAGGTAAAAGAGCTTTGAACTTTTTTAATTTAGAATAGGGTAGGGCATTTTTTTATTTTGGGGGGCTTTGTTATTTTATTAGGGGGCTTAGAGTAGGTGTAATTAGTTTAAAATTGTTGCAATATTTTTCTAATGTTTGTAAATATTTTTTTATTTTTTGTACTTTAGTTAGTTTATTTCATTGTAGTTATTTGTAGATATTGTATTTAATTAATTTATTGATAGTGTAGTGTTAGGTTTAATTGTAGATAATTGTAGGTAGTTTATTTAATTTATTTATTGATAGTGTAGTGTTAGGTTTAATTGTAACTTAGGTTAGGATTTATTTTACAGGTAATTTTGTAATTATTTTAACTATTTTAGCTATTAAATAGTTCTTAACTATTTAATAGCTATTGTACCTGGTTAAAATAAATACAAAGTTACCTGTAAAATAAATATTAATCCTAAAATAGCTATAATATAATTATAATTTATATTGTAGCTATATTAGGGTTTATTTTGCAGGTAAGTATTTAGATTTAAATAGGAATAATTTATTTAATAAGAGTTAATTTATTTCGTTAGAATAAAATTATATTTAACTTAGGGGGGTGTTAGGGTTAGGTTTAAAATTAGCTTTAGGGGTTAAAAAATTTATTAGAGTAGCGGTGAGCTCCGATCGGCAGATTAGGGGTTAATACTTGAAGTTAGGTGTCGGCGATGTTAGGGAGGGCAGATTAGGGGTTAATACTATTTATTATAGGGTTATTGAGGCGGGAGTGAGGCGGATTAGGGGTTAATAACTTTATTATAATAGCGGTGCGGCCGCTCGGCAGATTAGGGGCTAATAAGTGTAGGCAGGTGGAGGCGACGTTGTGGGGGGGCAGATTAGGGGTTAATAAATATAATATAGGGGTCGGCGGTGTTAGGGGCAGCAGATTAGGGGTACATAGCTATAATGTAGCTGGCGGCGGCGTGCGGACGGCAGATTAGGGGTTAATAAGTGTAGGCAGGTGGAGGCGACGTTGAGGGGGGCAGATTAGGGGCTAATAAATATAATATTGGGGTTGGCGGTGTTAGGGGCAGCAGATTAGGGGTACATAAGGATAACGTAGGTGGCGGTCGGCAGATTAGGGGTTAAAAAAATGTAATCGAGTGGCGGCGATGTGGGGGGACCTCGGTTTAGGGGTACATAGGTAGTTTATGGGTGTTAGTGTACTTTAGAGCACAGTAGTTAAGAGCTTTATAAACCGGCGTTAGCCCAGAAAGCTCTTAACTACTGACTTTTTTCTGCGGCTGGAGTTTTGTCGTTAGATTTCTAACGCTCACTTCAGCCACGACTCTAAATACCGGAGTTAGAAAGATCCCATTGAAAAGATAGGATACACAATTGGCGTAAGGGAATCTGCGGTATGGAAAAGTCGCGGCTGGAAAGTGAGCGTTAGACCCTTTAATGACTGACTCCAAATACCAGAGGGCGGTAAAAACCAGCGTTAGGAGCCTCTAACGCTGGTTTTGACGGCTACCGCCCAACTCTAAATCTAGGCCATTGTGACTTATTGTGAAGTATTGACATTGCTCTATTAAATGTATTTATAATGCACATTGATTGTGTGCTAGTGCGTGACATTAGAATAGAATTTTTAAAGATGCTAATCTTGTGTTGCCAGATACGTTTCCCACACTATATTTCTGAAATGCGTAATTTGTATTTATAATGAACGGAACTTGGATAATCTTTTTATAAATTTTAAAATCCACATTTGTTTATTATTAGTAAATAAACCTTGAGCTTGTATTTGTCTGAACTGCTCACATATGTTATTGGGCAACGGCGTCTTTATTTTAAAAAGGGACATTACAACCAAATATTTTCTTTCTTGATCCGGAGAGAGAATACAGTTTTAAAAATGTTCAATCAACTCGATCTATTTAGATTATTCTTTAGATATCCTTTACAGAAGAAATAGCAATGCACATGGTTGAGCTAATCACACAAGGTATCTCTGTGCATCCACCAATCTTCAGCTACTGAGCATATCTAGATATGGTTGTTAAGGAAAGCATATCAAAATAATGAAGGAAATTAGATAATATAAGTACATTTTAATGTTTACATTCTGAAAGAAACACTTTTGAATTTCCATCCTTTTAATGAGCTAATATGCAATCTTTAAATTTATCAAAATACATCTGTCTAAACATTGTAAATATGCATTGTTGCCCACCCACAGATAAGTAGATATTTCCCAGTAATGCTTTGCTGATCATAAACCTATGCATCTCCATTTCTCAAACTTAGGATAACATGAGAATAAAGCATATTTGTATTACCTTCTGTATTGTTTGCCCCACTGTGAATGAAATATCTTCCAATGGCTGTATTTATACAACTTTACCTTAAAGGGACATTAAGCTATATCTTCTTTCCTGATTTAGATGGATAATACAATGTTAAAACAACGTCAAATTTAGTTCTATTATCTCATTAGCTTTAATCTCTTGATATTCTTTCCTGAAAAGCATATCTAGATAGGCTATGTTGCTGCTGATTGTTGGTTGCACATAGATGCCTTGTGTCATTGTCTAACCCATGTGCATTGCTATTTCTTTAACAAAGGATATCTAAAGACTGAATCGAATTAGATAATAGAAATACATTTAAATGTTGTTTTAAAAGATTTGTATTATCTCTCTGAATCATTAAATTTAGACATGTGCACCGCTAAAAAATTCGGTTCGTTTTCGGTTCGGATCGATTCGGACTTTTAGAATTTCGTTTCGGATCGAATCTGATTCGGCAAAATTTGAATAAATTCGTTTCGGATTTATTCGGATCCGAATAAATTCGTTTCGGATTTATTCGGATTCGGCTGAATTCGGTTCTATTCCGTTCCGAAATTCGGTATGTTTTTAGTACACTAACACCCATTTAGTACACTAAGTCACTAACACCCATAAACTACCTATGAACCACTAAACCGAGGCCCCCCCACATCGCAAACCCTATAATAACATTATTTAACCCCTAATCTGCCGATCGGATATCGCCGCCGCCTACATTATAGCTATTAACCCCTAATCTGCTGTCCCTAACACCGCTGACCCCTACATTATAGTTATTAACCCCTAATCTGCCTCCCCCAACGTCGCCGCAATCTAACTATAAGTATTAACCCCTAATCTGCCGACCCGATATCGCCGCCGCCTACATTATAGCTATTAACCCCTAATCTGCTGTCCCTAACACCGCCGACCCCTACATTATAGTTATTAACCCCTAATCTGCCTCCCCCAACGTCGCCGCAATCTAACTACAAGTATTAACCCCTAATCTGCCGACCCGATATCGCCGCCGCCTACATTATAGCTATTAACCCCTAATCTGCTGTCCCTAACACCGCCGACCCCTACATTATAGTTATTAACCCCTAATCTGCCTCCCCCCAACGTCGCCGCAATCTAACTACAAGTATTAACCCCTAATCTGCCGACCGCAAATCGCCGCCACTATAATAAATGTATTAACCCCTAAACCGCCGCACTCCCGCCTCGCAAACACTATAATACATTTTATTAACCCCTAATCTGCCCTCCCTAACATCGCCGCCACCTACCTACAATTATTAACCCCTAATCTCCCGCCCCCATCGTCGCCGCTACTATAATAAGGTTATTAACCCCTAAACCTAAATCTAACCCTAACACTAACACCCCCTAACTTAAATATAATTTAAATAAAACGAAATAAGTTTACTATAGTTAAATAAATGAATCCTATTTAAAACTAAAGACTTACCTGTAAAATAAACCCTAAGATAGCTGCAATATAACTAATAGTTACATTGTAGCTATCTTAGGATTTATTTTTATTTTACAGGCAACTTTGTATTTATTTTAACTAGGTACAATAGTTATTAAATAGTTATTAACTATTTAATAACTACCTAGCTAAAATAAATACAAATTTACCTGTAAAATAAATCCTAACCTAAGTTACACTAACACCTAACACTACACTATCATTAAATTAACTAAATAAATGAATCATATTTAAAACAAAATACTTACCTGTAAAATAAACCCTAATATAGCTGCAATATAACTAATAGTTACATTGTAGCTATTTTAGCATTTATATTTATTTTACAGGCAACTTTGTATTTATTTTAACTAGGTACAAAAGCTATTAAATAGTTATTGACTAATTAATAGCTACCTAGTTAAAATAATTACAAAATTACCTGTAAAATAAATCCTAACCTAAGTTACAATTAAACCTAACACTACACTGTCATTAAATAAATTAACTACAAGTACCTACAATTATCTACAATTAAATAAACTAAAGTACAAAACCCCCCCACTAAATTACAAAAAAAAACAAACACTAAATTACAAAAAATAAAAAAATATTACAAGAATTTTAAACTAATTACACCTAATCTAAGCCCCCTAATAAAATAACAAAGCCCCCCCAAATAAAAAAAATGCCCTACCCTATACTAAATTACAAAAGTTAACAGCTCTATTACCTTACCAGCCCTGAACAGGGCCCTTTGCGGGGCATGCCCCAAAGAAAACAGCTCTTTTGCCTGTAAAAAAAAAAACACAATCCCCCCCCACATTACAACCCACCACCCACATACCCCTACTCTAACCCAAACCCCCCTTAAATAAACCTAACACTACCCCCCTGAAGATCTCCCTACCTTGAGTCGTGTTCACCCAGCCGGGCCGAAGTCTTCATCCGATGGGGCAGAAGCAGTGACGTGCGGTGAAGTTAGAGGCTGGTGAGGCACTAGATACGATATGCCGAAGAAACACATATACCGCAGGCCGCAAGTACCCCCAACAGGGCAGGTTTTAATTATAGCTGAACCAGTGCGCAGGTGAAGTAATCAGCTGATGGGTGAGAGCAAGTTAGTAACCACTGTGTTACTGATCAGCTGATTACTTCACCTGTGCACTGGTTCAGCTTTAATGAAAACCTGGCCTGTTGAGGGTACTTGAGGACCATGGTTGAGAAACTAAAGCACTAGTTCATCTGAAATGTGTTGATTACCTGGAGAATAAAGCACACATACTCTGCTCACTGACACCCACACACACTCTGCTCACATACACACTCACACAATTCTGTGGCACAGTACCAGTTACTAAGCAATTAGAATGATAAACAATCTCTTCTCTACTCACTACTGTATTGTAAAAATAGAAATAATTTATCATACAAGTTTTACACAAAGTTATCAATACTGCCAACACAGCTGCTGCAATACGGTGCACAAGAAACACAAGTGCACATCCCACTTGGGTATGCTCTTCAACAAAGGATACCAAAATAATGCAGTACATAATAATAAAAGTAAAATAGAAATGTGCATTTTGGAATTTTGAAGTACAGGTTGTGGTTTCAACAGAAAAAAAAACATCCATTTCCATTTTAATCCAATCCATCAGGTAAAATGGATCACATTATGAACACACTGAAATAGAGGAAACAGTGCAAAATCATTTTAATAGCTTTTATTTCTTGTCAACCCCTTGTTTCTATTATTTTATTGGACCCTTGAAAGCACTATTATAAACTGCTGTTAAATTGTATTGTGGTTCATAAAGGAATACTAATCATTCAAAATGAAAAATCACATTTTCCCAGTGGGAATGCAGCACAACCTTTAAAACAGCATTTAGGTAAAAGATATTTGGAATATATATATATATATATATATATATATATATATTTATTTATCTCAACTGCTGCCTGAACTACCTCTCAGTATGCCAATAGAGCAGAAATTGTGAAGATGAAGATCAACTTAGACATAAAAATATTCTAGTTTTACATTATCTAAACTCAGTTAAAAAAGTTCAAGACAGTATATGACTGAAAAAAAAAAGAAATAGAAAACAAGTATACTTTTGGCCACTTTTAATAAAGACTCAAGTCCAATAGAATTTGTATAAACTCATATTATCTGCTGAATATATCCCAGCTGTAGAAAATGAACAATTAATATATTTTTAATAAAAAAAGCCTAAACACTTTCCGGTTTGTTGTTTTTGTGTGGAGCATGTGTGTGTGTGTACTGTATGTATGTATGTAACTATATATAGACATAAACACAGTCCAGATAGGAATTCCAAGAGAAAAAAAAAAACATTATCCAAATAAGTGTGTTTGTATGTGATTATGTCACCCATCTTGACAGCATAATTTGCACTGTACACAGTCATCACCTCTTGGGCTGAGGGCTCATGTCATGACCAAGTTCATATTTAATAAGACAGAGAGTGCCTAGTGGATTGCTCTTTTTTTGGTATGCCTTCCAAATCTCTGCCTGCCTTGTAATATCCATAGTATTTTTTTATTTAATTAGCAAGAAAAACAAATAGCTTGACAATAAATAGTTACAGGGGATTCTCAAAAAGCCCCTTTGATAATCCCTTGTAACTATTTGTCAACTTAGCTATTTGTTTTTCTTGCAAATTAAATAAAAAAAATACTATGGATATTACAAGGCAGGCAGAGATTTGGAAGGCAATAAAGAGAAATCCTCTAGGCACTCTCTGTCTTATTAAATATGAACTTGGTCATGACAGGAGCGAGCTGCACTTAGTCTTATGGCACGGTCGGGCCGGGCTGTGACTATACAGCTGGCCCGATGCGCTGACTAAAAATAACAGACCCGCTCAGCAGAGAGCAGAGAGCGGGTCTGTAAAAGCGCCATATTTTTAAAAAATTAAAAAGGTAAAAAAGGCATTTATAGCTATAGCACCTAAATAATGTTATATAATTCTGCACTGTGCAGAATTATATAACATTATTTTTAAGGTTTACTGTCCCTTTAAAATAGTTTGTGAAATAATAAGAGAAAGAAAAGTAAGACAGAAAGACAGAATTTTTATTTTTGATTATTCCACTGCATATGTGCCACAGTAAAAGTTGTAAAGAAATGAGCATGTTTTAATCCAAATAAAAAATAAATAATTTATTTAATTTAATAAATAAAATAATATAGTTTGTGAAAGAACCCCCCCTCCCAGAATTTATAGTTTTGATTGTTCCACTGCATATGTGTCAAATCAACGTAGCATAGAAAGATCTTTGTATGACACTGACAAGAACAATCCACTCTTTGTTACAAGATTACACTAATCTATATAGTTAAATTAATGCTATCACATTCTGTATGTTAGGGCTTTATATGTAGTATTGTATTACACATTCAATATACATGATGCAACACGCACAATTTTGTATCATCGTTTTGATGTAACAATCGTTTGGTCATGGACAGTTCCTAATAACTGCACATTTATTAACAAAACATAATTATGTAAGTAAAACAATCATGTAATTAAAGTAAAAAGTAAATGAAAGAAAAAAAACTGAACAGATTAGCACTGTGTCCCAAAGGCAAAACACTTTTTTAAAATAAGCCAAACTGGGTTATGTGTTTTCTATAGTAATCATGCTAAAGTGTAAGTCAGAGAACACATTACACAAAACAAAGCAAGGACAATTTTTTTTCTTTGGCTTTGTATTGCAAGGCGCCCCTCTAAAGCAGTACAGAAATGCTCAGCATACTGTAGTTAATGACTCAAGCCCACAAATGAAAGGCATAGGAGCTGGATAGCAAGTGCCAGATAAAAAAAACTTCATGAAAATCAGAGTATTGATCGACCAAATCACAGCCGATTGCTGCCCTGAAGAGCACAGCAGGGCAGTTTGAGCCGCATCTCTGCAACAGACAAAGTGCCACCTCTCTGCCTGCACTGTGACACTTAGGGAACAAATGCAGCAAATTCCTTAGGGAACAAATGCAGCAAGTGCCTGTCAGTGTCACCCGTGACTGACCTGTCATCCGGACCGGAACGCTGGGCTCTCTCTCACCCGACTCCTCTGACTAGTGCCAGCAAAAAACGCGCCAAGCCCTCACACTGACTGAGAGCCAAGACGTGTAGAGGCGCGGGAAAAGGAAATAGAAACTATACTAAGTTCCTCCCGCAGTCCAGTATGTCCCACCCCTGGGACCGCGGCGCGCCGGCGCTGACAGCCTCCATTGGGAGCGGTATGGGCCACGAAGAGGACTCAGAGACTTTTGCCAGTAGCCACTGGGTGGCAGTCTCACTCTCCGCCGGCCCATACAAACAAATAGATACACATTGCGCAACAGTAGGGAACACCGCCTCTGCCTACTTGCGCAATGTGTATGTATTTGATTTTGATTAGGATTTTATTTTAAATCAATAATTATGCAGCGCAGCCATGAGCGCAGGGTGGGGGGGAGTAGGGGGGTCACCCGAAAATGGTTACCCACAAAAAAATTATAAAAATTATTATTTTATTTTTTATTTTTATTATTAATTAAATAAGGTGCAATTACACAGATAGGACAGGTGAGGCGCTGCCTCACCTGCCTCCTATGACAGCACGTCACTGGGCAGAAGAGGACATCCAGACCGGCAGAAGTCTTCATCCAAGCGGGGCAAGAAGAGGTCTTCCATCCATCATACAAGTACCAAAATACAAACACTAAATTACAAAAAATAATAAAATATTACAATAATTTTAAACTAATTACACCTAATCTAAGCCCCCTACTAGCTATTAATATAGCTTCAATATAACTAATAGTTACATTGTAGCTATTTTAGGATTTATATTTATTTTACAGGCAACTTTGTATTTATTTTAACTAGGTACAATAGCTATTAAATAGTTAATAACTATTTAATAACTACCTAGCTAAAATAAATACAAATTTACCTGTAAAATAAATCATAACCTAAGTTACAATTACACCTAACACTACACTATCATTAAATTAACTAAATAAATGAATCCTATATAAAACTAAAGACTTACCTGTAAAATAAACCCTAATATAGCTGCAATATAACTAATAGTTACATTGTAGCTATTTTAGCATTTATATTTATTGTACAGGCAACTTTGTATTTATTTTAACTAGGTACAATAGCTATTAAATAGATATTTACTGTTTAATAGCTACCTAGTTAAAATAATTACAAAATTACCTGTAAAATAAATCCTAACCTAAGTTACAATTAAACCTAACACTACACTATCATTAAATAAATTAACTACAAGTACCTACAATTAAATACAATTAAAAAACTAAACTAAAGTACAACCCCCCCCCCACTAAATTACAAAAAATAAAAAAATATTACAAGAATTTTAAACTAATTACACCTAATCTAAGCCCCCTAATAAAATAACAAAGCCCCCCAAAATAAAAAAAATGCCCTACCCTATACTAAATTACAAAAGTTAACAGCTCTATTACCTTACCAGCCCTGAACAGGGCCTTTTGCGGGGCATGCCCCAAAGAAAACAGCTCTTTTGCCTGTAAAAAAAAACACAATCCCCCCCCCACATTACAACCCACCACCCACATACCCCTACTCTAACCCAAACCCCCCTTAAATAAACCTAACACTACCCCCCTGAAGATCTCCCTACCTTGAGTCGTGTTCACCCAGCCGGGCCGAAGTCTTCATCCGATGGGGCAGAAGAGGACATCCAGACCGGCAGAAGTCTTCATCCAAGCGGGGCAAGAAGAGGTCTTCCATCCATCAGAAAAGTACAAAAAAACAAACAAACACTAAATTAGCAAAAATAATAAAATATTGCAATAATTTTAAACTAATTACACCTAATCTAAGCCCCCTACTAGCTATTAATATAGCTACAATATAACTAATAGTTACATTGTAGCTATTTTAGGATTTATATTTATTTTACAGGCAACTTTGTATTTATTTTAACTAGGTACAATAGCTATTAAATAGTTAATAACTACCTAGCTAAAATAAATACAAATTTACCTGTAAAATAAACCCTAACCTAAGTTACAATTACACCTAACACTACACTGTCATTAAATTAACTAAATAAATTAATCCTATATAAAACTAAATACTTACCTGTAAAATAAACCCTAATATAGCTACAATATAACTAATAGTTACATTGTAGCTATTTTAGCATTTATATTTATTTTACAGGCAACTTTGTATTTATTTTAACTAGGTACAATAGCTATTAAATAGTTATTGACTAATTAATAGCTACCTAGTTAAAATAATTACAAAATTACCTGTAAAATAAATCCTAACCTAAGTTACTATTAAACCTAACACTACACTATCATTAAATAAATTAACTACAAGTACCTACAATTAAATACAATGAAATAAACTAAACTAAAGTACAAAAAAAACAAACACTAAATTACAAAAAAAAAAAAAAATTACAAGAATTTTAAACTAATTACACCTAATCTAAGCCCCCTAATAAAATAACAAAGCCCCCCAAAATAAAAAAATGCCCTACCCTATACTAAATTACAAAAGTAATCAGCTCTATTACCTTACCAGCCCTGAACAGGGCCTTTTGCGGGGGCATGCCCCAAAGAAAACAGCTCTTTTGCCTGTAAAAAAAAACACAATACCCCCCCCACATTACAACCCACCACCCACATACCCCTACTCTAACCCAAACCCCCCTTAAATAAACCTAACACTACCCCCCTGAAGATCTCTCTACCGTGTCTTCACCCAGCGGGCCGAAGTCTTCATCCGATGGGGCAGAAGAGGACATCCAGACCGGCAGAAGTCTTCATCCAAGTGGGGCAAGAAGAGGTCTTCCATCCATCAGAAGTCTTGATCCAGGCGGCATCTTCTCTGTTCATCCATCCGGAGCGGAGCGGCAGCATCCTGAAGACATCCCACGCAGAGCATCCTCTTCTTTCTTGATCCGACGACTAGGTGACTGTACCTTTAAGTGACGTCATCCAAGATGGCGTCCCTTGAATTCCGATTGGCTGATAGGATTCTATCAGCCAATCGGAATTAAGGTAGGAAAAATCTGATTGGCTGATTCAATCAGCCAATCAGATTCAAGTTCAATCCGATTGGCTGATCCAATCAGCCAATCAGATTGAGCTCGCATTCTATTGGCTGATCGGAACAGCCAATAGAATGCGAGGTCAATCTGATTGGCTGATTCCATCAGCCAATCGGATTGAACTTGAATCTGATTGGCTGATTAAATCAGCCAATCAGATTTTTCCTACCTTAATTCCGATTGGCTGATAGAATCCTATCAGCCAATCGGAATTCAAGGGACGCCATCTTGGATGACGTCACTTAAAGGTACAGTCACCTAGTCGTCGGATCAAGAAAGAAGAGGATGCTCTGCGTGGGATGTCTTCAGGATGCTGCCGCTCCGCTCCGGATGGATGAACAGAGAAGATGCCGCCTGGATCAAGACTTCTGATGGATGGAAGACCTCTTCTTGCCCCGCTTGGATGAAGACTTCTGCCGGTCTGGATGTCCTCTTCTGCCCCATCGGATGAAGACTTCGGCCCGCTGGGTGAAGACACGGTAGAGAGATCTTCAGGGGGGTAGTGTTAGGTTTATTTAAGGGGGGTTTGGGTTAGAGTAGGGGTATGTGGGTGGTGGGTTGTAATGTGGGGGGAGGGATTGTGTTTTTTTTTTACAGGCAAAAGAGCTGTTTTCTTTGGGGCATGCCCCGCAAAGGGCCCTGTTCAGGGCTGGTAAGGTAATAGAGCTGTTAACTTTTGTAATTTAGTATAGGTTAGGGCATTTTTTTTATTTTGGGGGGCTTTGTTATTTTATTAGGGGGCTTAGATTAGGTGTAATTAGTTTAAAATTCTTGTAATATTTTTTTATTTTTTGTAATTTAGTGGGGGGGGGTTTGTACTTTAGTTTAGTTTTTTTAATTGCATTTAATTGTAGGTACTTGTAGTTAATTTATTTAATGATAGTGTAGTGTTAGGTTTAATTGTAACTTAGGTTAGGATTTATTTTACAGGTAATTTTGTAATTATTTTAACTAGGTAGCTATTAAATAGTCAATATCTATTTAATAGCTATTGAACCTAGTTAAAATGAATACAAAGTTGCCTGTACAATAAATATAAATGCTAAAATAGCTACAATGTAACTATTAGTTATATTGCAGCTATATTAGGGTTTATTTTACAGGTAAGTCTTTAGTTTTATATAGGATTCATTTATTTAGTTAATTTAATGATAGTGTAGTGTTAGGTGTAATTGTAACTTAGGTTATGATTTATTTTACAGGTAAATTTGTATTTATTTTAGCTAGGTAGTTATTAAATAGTTATTAACTATTTAATAACTATTGTACCTAGTTAAAATAAATACAAAGTTGCCTGTAAAATACATATAAATCCTAAAATAGCTACAATGTAACTATTAGTTATATTGAAGCTATATTAATAGCTAGTAGGGGGCTTAGATTAGGTGTAATTAGTTTAAAATTATTGTAATATTTTATTATTTTTGGTAATTTAGTGTTTGTTTGTATTTTGGTACTTGTATGATGGATGGAAGACCTCTTCTTGCCCCGCTTGGATGAAGACTTCTGCCGGTCTGGATGTCCTCTTCTGCCCCATCGGATGAAGACTTCGGCCCGGCTGGGTGAACACGACTCAAGGTAGGGAGATCTTCAGGGGGGTAGTGTTAGGTTTATTTAAGGGGGGTTTGGGTTAGAGTAGGGGTATGTGGGTGGTGGGTTGTAATGTGGGGGGGGGATTGTGTTTTTTTTTTACAGGCAAAAGAGCTGTTTTCTTTGGGGCATGCCCCGCAAAGGGCCCTGTTCAGGGCTGGTAAGGTAATAGAGCTGTTAACTTTTGTAATTTAGTATAGGGTAGGGCATTTTTTTTTATTTTGGGGGGCTTTGTTATTTTATTAGGGGGCTTAGATTAGGTGTAATTAGTTTAAAATTCTTGTAATATTTTTTTATTTTTTGTAATTTAGTGTTTGGTTTTTTTTGTAATTTAGTGGGGGGGTTTTGTACTTTAGTTTATTTAATTGTAGATAATTGTAGGTACTTGTAGTTAATTTATTTAATGACAGTGTAGTGTTAGGTTTAATTGTAACTTAGGTTAGGATTTATTTTACAGGTAATTTTGTAATTATTTTAACTAGGTAGCTATTAATTAGTCAATAACTATTTAATAGCTATTGTACCTAGTTAAAATAAATACAAAGTGGTCTGTAAAATAAATATAAATGCTAAAATAGCTACAATGTAACTATTAGTTATATTGCAGCTATATTAGGGTTTATTTTACAGGTAAGTATTTTGTTTTAAATATGATTAATTTATTTAGTTAATTTAATGATAGTGTAGTGTTAGGTGTTAGTGTAACTTAGGTTAGGATTTATTTTACAGGTAAATTTGTATTTATTTTAGCTAGGTAGTTATTAAATGGTTATTAACTATTTAATAGCTATTGTACCTAGTTAAAATAAATACAAAGTTGCCTGTAAAATAAAAATAAATCCTAAAATAGATACAATGTAACTATTAGTTATATTGCAGCTATCTTAGGGTTTATTTTACAGGTAAGTATTTAGTTTTAAATAGGATTCATTTATTTAACTATAGTAAACTTATTTCGTTTTATTTAAATTATATTTAAGTTAGGGGGTGTTAGGGTTAGGGTTAGACTTAGGTTTAGGGGTTAATAACCTTATTATAGTAGCGGCGACGATGGGGGCGGGAGATTAGGGGTTAATAATTGTAGGTAGGTGGCGGCGATGTTAGGGAGGGCAGATTAGGGGTTAATAAAATGTATTATAGTGTTTGCGAGGCGGGAGTGCGGCGGTTTAGGGGTTAATACATTTATTATAGTGGCGGCGATTTGCGGTCGGCAGATTAGGGGTTAATACTTGTAGTTAGATTGCGGCGACGTTGGGGGGAGGCAGATTAGGGGTTAATAACTATAATGTAGGGGTCGGCGGTGTTAGGGACAGCAGATTAGGGGTTAATAGCTATAATGTAGGCGGCGATATCGGGTCGGCAGATTAGGGGTTAATACTTATAGTTAGATTGCGGCGACGTTGGGGGAGGCAGATTAGGGGTTAATAACTATAATGTAGGGGTCGGCGGTGTTAGGGACAGCAGATTAGGGGTTAATAGTTATAATGTAGGCGGCGGCGATATCGGACCGGCAGATTAGGGGTTAATACTTGTAGTTAGATTGCGGCGACGTTGGGGGAGGCAGATTAGGGGTTAATAACTATAATGTAGGGGTCGGCGGTGTTAGGGACAGCAGATTAGGGGTTAATAGCTATAATGTAGGCGGTGGCGATATCGGGTCGGCAGATTAGGGGTTAATACTTGTAGTTAGATTGCGACGACGTTGGGGGGGCAGATTAGGGGTTAATAGTTATAATGTAGGGGTCGGCGGTGTTAGGGACAGCAGATTAGGGGTTAATAGTTATAATGTAGGTGGCGGCGATATTCGGTCGGCAGATTAGGGGTTAATAAAATAATGCAGGTGTCAGCGATAGCGGAGGCAGCAGATTAGGGGTTAATAAGTGTTAGATTAGGGGTGTTTAGAGACTCGGGGTACATGTTAGGGTGTTAGGTGCAGACTTAGTGTTTCCCCATAGGAAACAATGGGGCTGCGGTGTTAGTTTTTTTTCAGCCGAAACTCCCATTGTTTCCTATGGGGAAATGCCGAATTTTACCGAGCTAATTCGGATTTATTCGGAGATACGGCAGCTATTTCGGATTCATTTGGTAGATTCGGAAGTATTTTAATTCGGAAATCCGAATCGATCCGAATCTCCGAATTTACCGAATTTACCGAATTTCCGAATTAATCCGAAACGAACCGCACATGTCTAATTAAATTAAATTTTGGTTTTAATGTCCCTTTAAGGACAAAACCATTAGAAATATGTGGAGTTATCATTGTAGAAATAAACTAAACTAAAGGGGAATGGAAATACCTATAGATATGTGATATCTATACAACAGGTCAAGAGTATAATTGTGAGGATACAGGTCTGATTTTTAAAATATTATCAGTAAACAATTGAATTTTACCTGGAAAGGTTTTGTATGAATACACAATCTCCATTATACCATTACTTAGATATAAGGTTCCTGTGTGTATTCAGTATTAATGGTGGATTTATAGTTTTTGACACAACTATGAATCTCTCTAGTTGTGACTGACTCATATGATTTGTTATAAACAGAGATACATTATAGAATGAGGTTTTAATGTTATGAACAAATTTCTCAGAATATAAGGTTAAGAATTGGTGATTCAATATAAGTAATGAATATGACAAGTCTCTTGATAGAAAATGAGCAGAGAAAGCAATCGTTTTCATAGTATATAAACTCAGGGTTTTCAGTAATGCATTACCCTTTATAAAGTTGTCCTAGCATGCTTATATAAATTATCGGTGGTGCACATACCTTGAATAAGTGATATTTGATAAAGATACAACGTGTCTTACTTGGATATGGTGTTCAGTTCAAAGTCTAAGGAGACAGGAGAGCGGCGTCTGATGCCTGCAGCGTGTAAGCAACTCCGGCGTGCTGCGCAGTGGATTCAGAGAGTCGGAGGTGACGTCAGCACTAGTCTGAGCGTCCGTTGTGAAGTGGAAACGAAGAGAGCTGCAGCTAATCACAGGTGGATGAGTTAAAGAGAATTTGATCTCCCCTTCAACTTAGAAAATTTAGTATTTGCTTAAGGTTTAAACCATCTGGATAAAGGCTTCAAAGTGAGCATTGATTTAGAGAGAGAGATGATAAGTTCCTCCAAAATATATGAATGCTCAAGGCTAATTATTCTTAAGATAATAAAGAGACAAGATGCTGTCTCAAAACAATCTTTAATAATCAAGCAATGTCTTATGGGTAAAGTGTGTTTAAATAGTATACCTGAGGGGAGGAGAACTTGTCTTAAAGGCACAGTGAAATGGTTAGTGCTGACAGATCCCCCCATTCAAGAGGGCCTCCCAGCAGTCCGAGGACCCGGTTTAAAGGGAAAGCGAACATGAAAGTCCTTCAGCAAGTCAGGTGCATTTAAATCACGGAGAGGAACCCAGGAATTTTCATCATCCCCATAATCTTTCCAATGTACCAAGTATTCAAGGGTTCTTCTACGATATCTAGAATCCAAAATCCCATCTACTTCATAATCCAGTGGATCAGGTATAGGGAGAATGGAAACATCAGTGGACTGCGGTGTAGTTCCCAGATAGGGTTTCACCAAGGACATATGGAACGAGGGATGTATTCTCATTGTGGCCGGTAATTTCAAAGTCACTGCATTGTCATTTATTACCCTGAGTATAGGGAATGGTCCTATATATTGATCAGCAAGTTTTTTGCTGGGTACAGGTAACCTGATATTTTTAGTCGATAACCATACCATATCTCGAGGTTTATATACCGGAGATGGTATCCTCTTTCTATCGTAGTATTTCTTCTGGGCTTCTTTGGCAGAAGCCAAATAATCTTGTAGTGTGTCCATAACTTCTTTCAAAGAGTCAGTGTAATTGGACACTGATGGAGAATGAGAAGAAGTTATAGTATTAGGATACGTACGAGGATGAAAGCCATAAGTTACATAAAAGGGAGAGACTTTTGTTGAAGTATTGTTTGAATTATTATAGGCAAATTCCGCACTAGGCAACCATTCCAACCAGTCATCCTGTTGAGATGAAATAAAACATCTCAAATACTGTTCAAGTGTCTGATTCAAACGTTCTGTTTGACCATTTGATTGTGGATGGAAGGCTGTCGTAAGTCTGAGTGTAATTTGTAAAGCTTTACATAAATATCTCCAAAATTTGGATGTAAACTGACTTCCTCGATCAGTTACAATGGAAGCAGGTAAACCATGTAATTTAACCACATGACTATGGAAATATTTAGCAGTGGTAGAAGCAGTTGGTATTCTTTTTAATGGGATGAAATGGGCCATCTTGGTTAAATGGTCCACTACAACCATTATGGTATTATGACCATTTGAAATTGGTAAATCTACAATAAAGTCAATTCCAATCATATCCCAAGGTTTCATAGGTATTGGTAATGGTGTCAAGAGACCATAGGGCTTATGATGTTCTTTCTTTTTCTTAGCACAAATGTCACAATTTATCACATAAGAATGAATGGAAGTTTTCATCTGAGGCCACCAGTATTCCCTACCTATTAGTTCGGCGGTTTTTTCAATGCCTGGATGTCCGGCTAAAGGGGAATCATGATGTTGGTGGATAATCTGGTTCCTTAAAGTTGGTGGAACATAAATCAACCCATCTTTCATATATAATCCAGATTCAGTGTCTGGAGTACAAATAGGTGGAATTTGATTATCCACGTTTTGTGCTTGGTAGATGTCAGATGTCTCTAGTACTGTTGCTGCAATGATTTTAGTTGGTGGAATTATATATGTATTAGTTTGGGACTCTTCAGGAGTCTCAAAAGAACGTGATAAAGCATCTGCTTTTTCATTTTTTGTTCCTGGAATATATGTTAGTAGAAAATTAAACCTGTCCAAGAAAAGGGCCCATCTCACCTGTCTCGATGATAAGGTTTTATTTTTCTTCAAATATTGAAGATTTTTATGATCTGTAAAAACTTGAAAAGGAATTACAGTCCCCTCCAAGAGATGACGCCAATGTTCCATTGCGGATTTCATGGCTAATAATTCCTTATCGCCTATTGAATAATTAGTTTCTGCAGTAGTTAAACGTCGAGAGTAATAAGCGATAGGATATAGTTGATTGTCATGTTTATCTGGTTGCATTAATATTGCACCAATACCAACATTTGAGGCATCCACCTCCAAGGTGTAAGGCAAATCTGGATCAGGGAGTCTTAAAATTGGTGCTGTAGTGAATTGTTGTTTCAAATTGTGAAAAGCACATTCAGCATTGGAATCCCAAACAAATCTTTGTTTTCCTGTCAATCTTGTTAAGGGTTGTACAATGGTAGAATAATTATTAATAAACTTCCTATAGAAGTTTGAGAAACCTAAAAATCTTTGTAAGGATTTCAGGTTTGTAGGAGTTTGCCAATTGATTATGGCTGTTACCTTTTCTTGGTCCATTTGTATGCCATTGGGAGAAATTATATATCCCAAAAATGTAATAGTGTCTTTATGGAACTGACATTTTTCCATTTTGGCGTACAATTGATGTTCACGAAGTGTAGAGAGAACCCATCTTACATGTTTTCTGTGGTCCTCTATAGTTTTAGAATATATGAGGATATCATCTAGATAAACAATTACGCACACATCCATAAGTTCTTTAAAGATCTCATTTATAAAGAACTGGAATGTGGCGGGGGCGTTTGTCAAACCAAAAGGCATAACATTATATTGGAATAGCCCATATCTTGTTTTGAATGCTGTCTTCCACTCATCACCGGATTTCATACGTATTAGATTGTACGCACCTTTTAAATCTAACTTGGTGAAGATGTTTGCACCTGTTAGTCGTTCAATTATTTCCAGGATGAGTGGTAATGGATATCTATTTTTTATCGTGACTGCGTTTAAGGCACGATAATCAATTATGGGTCTAAGTGTACCATCTTTGTTTGTAACAAAAAAAATGGCTGATGCAACTGGTGATGAGGATGGGGATATAAAACCTTTTTTTAGGTTTTCATCTAGATATTCTCTTAGATGTTTTAATTCTTTTTGTGAAAGGGGAAATATTTTTCCTGATGGTATCTCTATCCCTGGTTTAGTATCAATTGGGCAATCAAAATGCCTGTGAGGTGGGAGAGTTTCAGCATTCTTAAGATTAAAAACATCATTGAAATCATGATATTCATGAGGTAATGTGGAACTTATATGTCCGATATTGACATATGGGAAACATGTTTTTTGACAATATTGTGATGTGAAAGTGATTTTATTTTGTGTCCAGTCTATGGTTGGATTATGTTTTTGTAACCAGGGTATACCAAGTACTATAGGGTGAATTGAACTAGGAATAATGTCAAATGTAAGAAACTCTTTGTGCCCATCAGGTGTGATGGTTAATAGGGGAATTGTGTGGTGAGTGATAGGTCCCTTTAAAATTTGAGAACCGTCAATTACCCTAACAAAAACAGGAGAAGCTTTCTGCAGTATTGGTATTTTATTTTGTTTAACTAATGATTCAACAAGAAATAAGCCTTCAGCTCCAGAATCAATAGTGGCTTCGTTCTGTAGTTGTTGGCTGTCCCACTGTAAAGACAATATTAGTGACAGGTAGGGTGTATTTTTAGATTTTTCACATGAACAATTATATAATAACTTACCCTTCTTTTGACGGGAAAGAATTGGACATGTGGCAACATCATGGTCTTTATTTCCGCAGTAAAGGCAGAGATTGCCTAACCTTCTTCTTTGTTTTTCTTCTAAACTTAGAGGACCGCGTATGGTACCTATTTCCATTGGTATGAGATTTATTTGGGTTTTTTCTTGATAAGTTTGGAAATTTCTTTTGGGAGTGCTTTCAAAGAAATGTTTTTCAGTCTTCCTTTCTCAGTACCTTCTATCCATAGCTATACATAACTTAATTAAAGCATCCAAACTTTCAGGAAAATCCACTCTAGACAGTTCATCCTTCAAGTGTTCTGACAAACCTAGGCGAAATTGATTTTTCAGACTTACTGAATTCCACTCTGAGTCTGTCGCCCATAGTTGAAAATCTGAAATGTAATCCTCCACGGGCCTTTTTCCCTGTTTAAGGGATCTTAATCTATTTTCTGCGGTTTGTTGTTTATTAATATCGTCGTATAGTATAGCCATAGTTTGGAAAAAATTCTCAAGAGAATTTAAAATGGGATCTTCTGATTCTAGGAATCTATCTGCCCACGCTCTGGGTTCTCCAGTTAGGTAGGAGATTGCTGTGAATACTTTAATCTTGTCAGATCGGTAGGTTCGTGGTTTTAAGGTGAAAAGTAATATACATGCATTTTTATATTCACGAAATTTCGTGCGATCACCAGAAAAAGGAGTTGGGGGATTAACCTGTGGTTCAGGTGTCTCATTAGTTTTTTGGCTTATAAATTCATTTATTACTTGCTTTAGACTACTATTTTCATTTTTCAATTCAGTTAGTCCTTGTGCCAATATTTCCACCTTTTGATTAAGTGTGGTGATCTGGTTAGCCATTTCAATAGGATCCATGTTGTACCTAAAAATATGTGTGTGAATTTGAAAATGATTTTAGGCTTGATTATTCTGTGAGGATACAGGTCTGATTTTTAAAATATTATCAGTAAACAATTGAATTTTACCTAGAAAGGTTTTGTATGAATACACAATCTCCATTATACCATTACTTAGATATAAGGTTCCTGTGTGTATTCAGTATTAATGGTGGATTTATAGTTTTTGACACAACTATGAATCTCTCTAGTTGTGACTGACTCATATGATTTGTTATAAACAGAGATAAATTATAGAATGATGTTTTTATGTTATGAACAAATTTCTCAGAATATAAGGTTAAGAATTGGTGATTCAATATAAGTCATGAATATGACAAGTCTCTTGATAGAAAATGAGCAGAGAAAGCAATCGTTTTCATAGTATATAAACTCAGGGTTTTCAGTAATGCATTACCCTTTATAAAGTTGTCCTAGCATGCTTATATAAATTATCGGTGGTGCACATACCTTGAATAAGTGATATTTGATAAAGATACAACGTGTCTTACTTGGATATGGTGTTCAGTTCAAAGTCTAAGGAGACAGGAGAGCGGCGTCTGATGCCTGCAGCGTGTGAGCAACTCCGGCGTGCTGCGCAGTGGATTCAGAGAGTCGGAGGTGACGTCAGCACTAGTCTGAGCGTCCGTTGTGAAGTGGAAACGAAGAGAGCTGCAGCTAATCACAGGTGGATGAGTTAAAGAGAATTTGATCTCCCCTTCAACTTAGAAAATTTAGTATTTGCTTAAGGTTTAAACCATCTGGATAAAGGCTTCAAAGTGAGCATTGATTTAGAGAGAGAGATGATAAGTTCCTCCAAAATATATGAATGCTCAAGGCTAATTATTCTTAAGATAATAAAGAGACAAGATGCTGTCTCAAAACACTCTTTAATAATCAAGCAATGTCTTATGGGTAAAGTGTGTTTAAATAGTATACCTGAGGGGAGGAGAACTTGTCTTAAAGGCACAGTGAAATGGTTAGTGCTGACAATAATTGCGAGAAATTAACTTGGATATATCTATAGTTAACTGACCCTTCAAATAACTACACTAGAGCTTAAAAGTAATCAATATGGCATACAATAACTAGCTTGGTATAAATGTGAAATTAACTTAAGTTTTATTTAAAGATAATTTCTAACATATTACCTTAAAAATAATTAAGGCCGAATAACCTATATTTAGTGTAAGAATGTTTTTGGATACCTAAGAAAGATTATAGAGATTAGAATGTAAATCTAACATTAAACTACACTGTCCCTTTAATGTAAGTTAAACACTTTCATTTCTTAAAAGTGAAATGAACAAAGTTGTTATGTATAATTTATATTACATGTCCTCGTCATAACCATTTTATGATTTTAACATCTATAAATCACACAATAAAAGCATAGATGTATGTATTTAACTCCAACTTAAATTTTGTAAGATACTTGACTTTAACATTATCTGAATAAGCTGTGTTGATATTTTTCATTCAATACATTAAACAAAATTAGTATATTTGATATCAGGCATGTGCTTGTAAAATAGATGACTTTAACAGTCATGGGACTAATATTTTGTTTATATGTCAGAATATTAGATGGATATATTTCTTCTTATAGAATATGTTTAAAAAAAAAAGTATGAAAATAAATTTATTTATCAAAAAAATAAAATAAAATAGGGAATTCATCACAGATGAAACTCTGAAAAAGAAAGAAAGAAAATATTAAAAACATTAGTCATTTAGGTTATTTAATGAACATGAAATCTAATAATTGTTAAATCATCCCGTGTCTATGCTCTAACATGTATTTTTTGTCTTGATATTAACCCCTTAATGACCACAATGTACCCTGTATGTCACTGGTCGTTAAGGGTTTTTTCAGGGCATAATAGCACAAGTCTAGCAAGAACACGCTATTAATGCCCTCCCTCCAGCAGGCTTTATGGAATAGAGTAGTCTTAACGTTGGTGGCAAGACCGCACTATAAAACAAACAAGTCCCAAAAAAAGGCCAGCGACATACAGGGTACGTCGCTGGTCCTTAAGGGGTTAAAAACAGGTTCATACTTGAAATCTATATCTATCCATAATTTGAAATTAATCCCATTATATTGTCTAATCAATAGTGATGTCGCGAATAGTTCGCGGCGAATAGTTCCCAGCGAACATAGCATGTTCGGCGGGTGAACATATGCAATGTTTGATCCGCCCCCTATTCTTCATCATTGAGTAAACTTTGACCCTTTACCTCACAGTCAGCAGACACATTACAGCCAATCAGCGGCAGACACTCCCTCCCAGACCCTCCCACCTCCTGCACAGCATCCATTTTAGATTCATTTGGAAGCTACATTCTTAGTGAGAGGAGGGACAGTGTAGCTGCTGCTGATTTAATAGGGAAATTGATAGCTAGGCTAGTGTATTCAGTGTCCACTACAGTCCTGAAGGACTCATCTGATCTCTGCTGTAATGACAGCACCCCAAAAAGCTCTTTATAGGGCTAGAACATCAGTCTACTTTTTTTTTTTTTGCAATGTGTAATCTAATTGCAGTTGCCTGCCTGCCAGCGTGTGTGTCAGGCTCACAGCGTATACTGTGCCCACTTGCCCAGTGCCACCACTCATATCTGGTGTAACAGTAGTGTACATTTAAAAAAAAACAACACTTTTTTGACTGTGAAATAATAGCAGACAGCTGCCAGTACCCAAGGTGGCCGCCAATAAGGCAGATGGGGAGGGTTAGAGAGCTGTTTTGGGGGGGATCAGGGAGGTTGGGGGCTAAGGGGGGGCTGCTACACCACAGCATATGGAAATATGCTAAAAAACAATTAAAAAAATGTAAAAACCTTTTATTTTAGTACTGGCAGACTTTCTGCCAGTACTTAAGATGGCGGGGACAATTGTGGGGTGGGGGAGGGAAGGGAGCTGTTTGGGAGGGATCAGGGGGTCTGATGTGTCAGGTGGGAGGCTGATCTCTACACTAAAGCTAAAATTAACCCTGCAAGCTCCCTACAAACTACCTAATTAACCCCTTCACTGCTAGCCATAATACACGTGTGATGCGCAGCAGCATTTAGCGGCCTTCTAATTACCAGAAAGCAACGCCAAAGTCATATATGTCTGTTATTTCTGAACAAAAGGGATCCCAGAGAAGCATTTACAACCATTTGTGCCATAATTGCACAAGCTGTTTGTAAACGATTTCAGTGAGAAACCTAAAATTGTGAAAAATTTTATGTTTTTTTTTAATTTGATCGCATTTGGCGGTGAAATTGTGGCATAAAATATACCAAAATGGGCCTAGATCAATACTTTGGGTTGTCTACTATACTACACTTAAGCTAAAATTAACTCTACAAGCTCCCTACATGCTCCCTAATTAACCCCTTCACTGCTGGGCATAAAACATGTGTGGTGCGCAGTGGCATTTAGCAGCCTTCTAATTACCAAAAAGTCTGCTATAAGTCTGCTATTTCTGAACAAAGGGGATCCCAGAGAAGCATTTACAACCATTTATGCCATAATTGCATAAGTTGTTTGTAAATAATTTCTGTGAGAAACTTAAAGTGATGGTAAACCTAACTATAGTTGAGTTAATATTTTAGAAGTATTACTTAATATAAGCACAGTGATGCTTTTGTTTTTTTTAAATATACTTTTTTTCTTATAAAATTTTCATTTATAAATGCGCTCCATTACCTGTTCCCTGACTGCCTCCCTGTTAGAATTTCAGAAATCTCCTTTTGATTGACAGGTGCATCATCCAATCGGGACTGCACCATGCGCCCTATGTAAATCTAGTATTAGCACGCTCCCGTGCTTGGAGTTTTCAATGGCATCAGCAGAACTTCAATTGCGCAAGTTCAGTTGCAGCCACGATCTCGCCGCTGCTTATAGTAAAACACTACATTACCCTGTCAGTATCTTTCACAAAGTCACTGTTTACAGCAGCGCAGAAGACAGTACTAAAGAATCCCCCCATGAGCCGCCCCCCCAAACGTGCTTATTATCTAAGTACCAGCAAATAAAAGTGCTATTAAATTATTACTGCACCGTTTAAACTTTTCACCAAGCAGTGACAGGGTAATGTAGTGTGTTACTATAAGCAGTGGCGAGATTGTGGCTGCAACTGCACTTGCGCAGTTGAAGTTCTGCTGATGCCATTGAAAACTCCAAGCACGGGAGTGTGCTAATACCAGATTTACATAGGGCGTATGGTGCAGTCCCGATTGGATGATGCACCTGTCAATCAAATAGAGATTTCTGAAATTCTAACAGGGAGGCAGTCAGGGAACAGGTAACGGAGCGCATTTATAAATGAAAATTTTATAAGAAAAAAAGTATATTTAAAAAAAACAAAAGCATCACTGTGCTTATATTAAGTAATACTTCTAAAATATTAACTCAACTATAGTTAGGTTTACCATCACTTTAAAGTTTGTGAAAAAGTGATCATTTTTTTTTTATTTGATCGCATTTGGCGGTGAAATGGTGGCATGAAATATACCAAAATGGGCCTAGATCAATACTTTGGGATGTCTTCTAAAAAAATATATATACATGTCAAGGGATATTCAGGTATTCCTGACAGCTATCAGGGTTCCAATGTAACTAGCGCTCATTTTGAAAAAAAGTGGTTTTGAAATAGCAAAGTGCTTCTTGTATTTATTTCCCTATAACTTGCAAAAAAAGCAAAGAACATGTTAACATTGGGTATTTCTAAACTCAGGACAAAATTTAGAAACTATTTAGCATGGTTGTAGATGTGTAACAGATTTTGGGGTCAAAGTTAGAAAAAGTGTGTTTTTTTCCAATTTTTCCTCATATTTTATAATATTTTTAATAACAAATTATAAGATATGATGAAAATAATGGTATCTTTAGAAAGTCCATTTAGTGGCGAGAAAAACGGTATATAATATGTGTGGGTACAGTAAATGAGTAAGAGGAAAATTAAAGCTAAACACAAACACCGCAGAAATGTAAAAATAGCCCTGGTCCTTAAGGGAAAGAAATTGAAAAATGGCCTTGGTCCTTAAGGGGTTAAAAAAAAAACCAAGAAATTTGACTGTGAAATAATAGCAGTCAGTGGAGGGGGGCGGGATCGTGGGCGGGGATGTCCAGGGGTGCGCACGGACGCGCGCGCGTGCACGGGAGGGCGGGGTCGGGCGTGTGCACGGGGAGGGAGCAGGTGGGAACCGCTACACTACAGAAAAAGTTGGTGTAAAATGTAAAAAAAAAGGAATAAAAATTTTAAAAAAAAGATCAGGCAGGTGGTGGGGGTTGGTCTGTGGGGGGGGGGGAGCTACACTACAGAAAAAAAAAAACAAAAAACAGAAAAAACTACTTTTTTTTGCAAACTGGGTACTGGCAGGCAGCTGCCAGTACCCAAGATGGCCGCCAATAAGGCAGATGGGGAGGGTTAGAGAGCTGTTTTGGGGGGGATCAGGGAGGTTGGGGGCTAAGGGGGGATGCTACACCACAGCATATGTAAATATGCTAAAAAAAATTAAAAAAATTAAAAAACCTTTTATTTTAGTACTGGCAGACTTTCTGCCAGTACTTAAGATGGCGGGGACAATTGTGGGGTGGGGGAGGGAAGGGAGCTGTTTGGGAGGGATCAGGGGGTCTGATGTGTCAGGTGGGAGGCTATTCTCTACACTAAAGCTAAAATTAAACCTGCAAGCTCCCTACAAACTACCTAATTAACCCCTTCACTGCTAGCCATAATACATGTGTGATGCGCAGCAGCATTTAGCGGCCTTCTAATTACCAGAAAGCAACGCCAAAGTCATATATGTCTGCTATTTCTGAACAAAGGGGATCCCAGAGAAGCATTTACAACCATTTATGCCATAATTGCATGTTGTTTGTAGATAATTTCTGTGAGAAACCTAAAGTTTGTGAAAAAGTGAACAATTTTTTTTTATTTGATTGCATTTGTCGGTGAAATGGTGGCATGAAATATACCAAAATGGGCCTAGATCAATACTTTGGGATGTCTTCTAAAAAAAATATATACATTTCAAGGGATATTCAGGTATTCCTGACAGATATCAGGGTTCCAATGTAACTAGCGCTCATTTTGAAAAAAAAGAGGTTTTGAAATAGCAAAGTGCTTCTTGTATTTATTTCCCTATAACTTGCAAAAAAAGCAAAGAACATGTTAACATTGGGTATTTCTAAACTCAGGACAAAATTTAGAAACTATTTAGTATGGTTGTTTTTTGGTGGTTGTAGATGTGTAACAGATTTTTCAGGGCCTGCCAGGGCACAGTGTCACACCAGTGCAACTCATATCTGGTGTAACAGTAGTGTACATAAAAAAAAAAATACAATTTTGACTGTAATAGATTGAATAGCAGTTAGTTGTCTGCAAGCGTGTGTGTCAGGCCTACAGCATCTACTCTGCCAACTTCTGCCAGTGCACAGTGCCACTCATATCTGTTGTCACAGTAGTTTGCACGCATAGTGCCACTAATCGAAAAAAAAATGACAGGCAGAGGTAGGTAACCCCGCAGGGGCCGTCGTGGTCGTGGTGCTGTGATTCCCTTTGGCCCTAGAATAATGCCCAGTGTTCAGAGGCCACGTACCCTGAACTCGAAAAGTTCTGAGGACATAGTTGACTGGCTAACACAGGACACCCAATCTTCTACAGCTTCCGCTCAGAACCTTGACGCACCATCCTCCTCCAGCTTAGCTTCGGGCACCTCTCAAGTTACCACTCACCCGCCTGCCGCCACCACCAACACTAGCACCACAGCCGCTTCACTTGATCTGTCAGAGGAGTTATTTACACATCAGTTGGAAGAAATGAGTGATGCGCAACCATTATTGTCTATAAGAATAGGGGGCGCCCTAGAGATTATATAATATATTTAATAGGAATACAATGATAGAATTATCACTCAATAAACTATGTAATATATATGATGGTATGTATAGTATATATCTAAGGTAGAAAATCCAGTAAGGAACAATGTGATTAATAAGACTTGTCACAATTGATACACTATTTGTCAAATATTAAAAGCATTAAAAACTGTGATAATGAATATAATCTTTAGTCTTTAGATGGTAGATTGAAGAAATACGAGGCAGCAATCTGTAGAGGACCCGGCCAGGATCCTATAAGGATAATCTATAAACAAGAAAAGAGACAGATGCGCCACATGGCCCAATATTGTTTGATCCACACAGATATACGATCAGGTTGTGCTATATTAGACTCACAATCTTGGGAGCACTCCAATTAGTGCAATGGGAGCAGTCTGGGATCTATGACAGTCACCCAGCAGACCGGCCTCTTGGAGTTGAGATGGATATTCTGTGATAAAAATACAAGAAGACACAAAGGTGCCTATATGGCCTAGTACAGTCTTAAACCCAGGAGCAGTGGTGTGTATAATAAGAAATATACTCACATTTGGTAATGCATCCCCATTGATGCTATTCAGACAAGAAGGGATCAATACAGTCACCCAACAGACTATGACAAGGCTTCCACAGGAGGCAATCAGCAAAAGTCCAGTGGACCAAAGATAGATCCAAATAATACACAATAGCAAGTGTTTTTGGAAAAAAGTTATAAACTTTACTAACAAGGATTAAAATAAAGCAACGCGTTTCTCAGCAACAAGCTGTTTCATCAGGCTTATAAAATATGATTTAAACACTTGCTATATATAACCCACATTTGTATCAACATGATTAGCAACACCTGTGAGAGGAATGGCTGAAGGCAACTGCCTCAAGGTTGAACCTATCAGCATTCAATATATTAAAATGACAGACATAGTTCAAAACAAACTTGAATGTTAGTACAAACTCACAATGTAAATACATGTTTTTCACAATTGTTACCTTATGGATATTCATTATAAAGAGGCAATTCAAACACTGTTTAATACCGCCAATCAGTGTGACAGTTATTTTTATCAGTTGTGCCATGTACTTTAAAGTGTTTAGACCAGATCTCCCTATTGATGGAATATACCTAAGGACTATAAGTCTTTCAAAACCAATCAGCTTTCCTATACTTACTTGATTTTAGTCTATATATCGGTGTCTGAGCAGTCTGAGTCATGGCGTGTTTTCATACAAACTGGCGTTCCCTAATAGTCATTGCGCATGCGTGTGATGTCATACATCAATCACTGTGTTGTGCAATGCCCAAAACATATGTATCCCCAATCTATCGTGCTAGGAGGCATTAATATTCCGATATCATGTATCTATGTAGCCCAACTGCACTAGAGACTCTCTAATAGATCTAATCTTACTCGTAATAATTTTAAGTAAGGTACTATATTGTACCGATGTAGAGTGCTGTATCTTTGGAATAACGGGACTCAAACCGTGTGTTTGATTGGTCAGAATCGGCTGTGTGTAGACCTAACAAATCAGTCAATCACAGATAAATACGTCACAGGGGGTATGTCCATCGGCTAGTAGATAGGTTCTAAATATATACTAGTCTCTGGAGTGTAATATGATTATCAACATATGGCTTGTGACAGGGATAAAATAATAACAAATTAACACAACCTATCAGCGTGGTTGTAATGACTAAATAATAAAAGAAAAAGAAGTGTCAGTATGGATTCCGTGGCAATATAACTACAGAATTTGTTGCGTTTTCTACCTAATGTCTACCTAATGTCTAAAATCACGTTGGGTCAATAAGGCTAAAATAAGACTCAGACGTGAAAGAACCAGTACAACTAAGTAAAGGAATATATAGTGAATTGATGTTATAAAGATATGCCGTGTGTGTAGTTGTATCCTATAACAAGTGCTACTAGTAAAGCTTAAAGATATCTATTCATCTTACAATTTATAGCAACTCTTAATTGAGTTGTGTGATATAACTCAAATCCCCATTAATAATAATGTGACATTAGTGGTGCTAAATTTATGTGTTGTCTATATAAGTATATAGTTGTGAGTTTGTACTAACATTCAAGTTTGTTTTGAACTATGTCTGTCATTTTAATATATTGAATGCTGATAGGCTCAACCTTGAGGGAGTTGCCTTCAGCCATTCCTCTCACAGGTGTTGCTAATCATGTTGATACAAATGTGGGTTATATATAGCAAGTGTTTAAATCATATTTTATAAGCCTGATGAAACAGCTTGTTGCTGAGAAACGCGTCGCTTGATTTTAATCCTTGTTAGTAAAGTTTATAACTTTTTTACCAAAAACTACTTGCTATTGTGTATTATTTGGATCTATCTTTGGTCCACTGGACTTTTGCTGATTGCCTCCTGTGGAAGCCTTGTCATAGTCTATTGGGTGACTGTATTGATCCCTTCTTGTCTGAATAGCATCAATGGGGATGCATTACCAAATGTGAGTATATTTCTTATTATACACACCACTGCTCCTGGGTTTAAGACTGTACTAGGCCATTTAGGCACCTTTGTGTCTTCTTGTATTTTTATCACAGAATATCCATCTCAATTCCAAGAGGTCGGTCTGCTGGGTGACTGTCATAGATCCCAGACTGCTCCCATTGCACTAATTGGAGTGCTCCCAAGATTGTGAGTCTAATATAGCACAACCTGATCATATATCTGTCTGGATCAAACAATATTGGGCCATGTGGCGCATCTGTCTCTTTTCTCGTTTATACGCAACCATTATTGCCAGAGGATGTAGATAACAGGTATATGTCTCAGTCAGGCAGCATTACACATGGACGTATGGTGTGATGATGATGATGTTGTACCCGCTGCGGGAGATTGGTCTGTCACTGTGAAGCGGGGGTTACCCTTACACTACCTGATCGATACAACATCATACCGGATGTTTTAAAGCACGTTATTCCAAACAATTTAGGAATGTTAGGTGATTTATGCCCTTTATGGATTAAAACCAGACTCTGCATCAACTATGTAATTTTCCATGGGAGTTTTGCCATGGATCCCCCTCCGGCACGCCACAGTCCAGGTGTTAGTCCCCTTGAAACAACTTTCCCATCACTATTGTGGCCAGAAAGAGTCCCTGTGGGTTTTAAAATTCGCCTGCCCATTGAAGTCAATGGCGGTTCGCCCGGTTCGCGAACTTTTGCGGAAGTTCGCGTTCGCTGTTCGCGAACCCAAATTTTTATGTTTGCGACATCACTACTAATCAATAGTTGAATTACACATTAGCATTTAAAATTAGACAAAATAATGCATATCAATTTTTAAAAACATTTTGTATATTGGATTGTATGAGAAACATAATTGAATGTAATATTTCATGTCCCTTCAAATAATATACCTAAATATCAACTATAAAACGTATCCCTTTGTCTGATTGGTCAGAATCTGAGTCCTCTCTAAAGTAGGGGTAATGTATCTAAATTAAACATATTGTAATATAGGACATGTATATATTCCTAATGCTTTGAACATTCTTTCTCCTATGATTATTAAATAGCATGCATTGTGCAAACTAACCTGGATGTATGGTCTTTGAAAGGCAACTATCTTCAAAATATCAGTTTATCTTCATTAGGTGTCTTATTCATCATTTTCAAATTAGAGGATTGTGAAATACCATCTAAAAAACAAATATAAAATTAAATCTAAGTGTCTCCAATAGGATGCATCCACAGTCTTGTTCCATAAAATTGTTGCCACTTACCATGTGAACGTGTCTTTGTATGGTTTTCAAGGTCAGCACATTTGAAAGACAATGCCACAGACATGATCACATTGGGATTCTTCACTTTCAGTCTGGAATTCTTCACTTTCAGTCTTGAATTCTTCACTTTCAGTCTTTAGATGAAGTCATCTCCCTAATGGAAGAAAAAGTGTAAATCAAATAATTAATAAAAGTGTGTGACTTAGTTCTGCACCCCCCCCCATTTCTTAAACTATTTAGATCACTAGCTTACTAAGGCCTAGATTTGGAGTTTGGCGGTAGCCGTGAAAACCAGCGTTAGAGGCTCCTAACGCTGGTTTTAGGCTACCGCCGGTATTTGGAGTCAGTCAAAAAAGGGTCTAACGCTCACTTTTCAGCCGCGACTTTTCCATACCGCAGATCCCCTTACGTCAATTGCGTATCCTATCTTTTCAATGGGATCTTTCTAACTCCGGTATTTAGAGTCGTGGCTGAAGTGAGCGTTAGAATTCTAATGACAAAACTCCAGCCGCAGAAAAAAGTCAGTAGTTAAGAGCTTTCTGGGCTAACGCCGGTTCATAAAGCTCTTAACTACTGTGCTCTAAAGTACACTAACACCCATAAACTACCTATGTACCCCTAAACCGAGGTCCCCCCACATCGCCGCCACTCGATTAAATTTTTTTAACCCCTAATCTGCCGACCGCCACCTACGTTATCCTTATGTACCCCTAATCTGCTGCCCATAACACCGCCGACCCCTATATTTATTAACCCCTAATCTGCCCCCCCACAACGTCGCCGCCAGCTACCTACACTTATTAACCCCTAATCTGCCGAGCGGATCTCACCGCTACTATAATAAAGTTATTAACCCCTAATCTGCCTCACTCCCGCCTCAATAACCCTATAATAAATAGTATTAACCCCTAATCTGCCCTCCCTAACATCGCCGACACCTAACTTCAATTATTAACCCCTAATCATCCAAGATGGCGTCCCTTGAATTCCGATTGGCTGATAGGATTCTATCAGCCAATCGGAATTAAGGTAGGAAAATTCTGATTGGCTGATGGAATCAGCCAATCAGATTGAGCTCGCATTCTATTGGCTGATCGGAACAGCCAATAGAATGCGAGCTCAATCTGATTGGCTGATTGAATCAGCCAATGGGATTGAACTTGATTCTGATTGGCTGATTCCATCAGCCAATCAAAATTTTCCTACCTATCAGCCAATCGGAATTCGAGGGACGCCATCTTGGATTACGTCCCTTAAAGGAACCGTCATTCGTCGTTAGTCCGTCGGTTGAAGAGGATGGCTCCGCATCGGCTGGATGGAAGATGGCTCTGCTCCGCTCCGGATGGATGAAGATAGAAGATGCCGCTTGGATGAATACTTCTACCGGATGGAGGACCTCTTCTTGCCCTGCTTGGGTGAAGACTTCTACCGGATGGAGGACATCTTCTTGCTCCGCTTGGATGAAGAATTCGGCTCGGCTGGGTGAAGACGACTCAAGGTAGGGAGATCTTCAGGGGGTTAGTGTTAGGTTTATTTAAGGGGGTTTGGGTGGGTTAGAGTAGGGGTATGTGGGTGGTGGGTTTTAATGTTGGGGGTTGTATTTTTTTTACAGGTAAAAGAGCTGATTACTTTGGGGCAATGCCCCGCAAAAAGCCCCTTTAAGGGCTGGTAAAAGAGCTGATTACTTTGTAATTTAGAATAGGGTAGGGCATTTTATTATTTTGGGGGGCTTTTTTATTTTATTAGGGGGCTTAGATTAGGTGTAATTAGATTAAACTTCTTGTAATTTTTTTTTTATTTTCTGTAATTTAGTGGGGGTTTTTTTTTGTATTATAGATTAGTTTATTTAATTGTATTTTAGTAAAGCTAATTGTAGGTAATTTATTTAATTAATTTATTGATAGTGTAGTGTTAGGTGTATTTGTAACTTAGGTTAGGATTTATTTTACAGGGAATTTTATAATTATTTTAACTAGGTAGCTATTAAATAGTTATTAACTATTTAATAGTTATTGTACCAAGTTAAAATAAATACAAAGTTGCCTGTAAAATAAATATAAATCCTAAAATAGCTACAATGTAACTATTAGTTATATTGTAGCTATATTAGGGTTTATTTTATAGGTAAGTATTTAGTTTTAAATAGGAATAATTTATTTAATTATAGTAAATTTATTTAGATTAATTTAAATTATATTTAACTTAGGGGAGTGTTAGGGTTAGGGTTAGACTTAGGTTTAGGGGTTAATAACTTTATTATAGTAGCGGCGACGTTGCGGGCAGGAGATTAGGGATTAATAATTGTAGGTAGGTGGCGGTGATGTTAGGGAGGGCAGATTAGGGGTTAATACAATTTATTATAGTGTTTGCGAGGCGGGAGTGCGGCAGTTTAGGGGTTAATACATTTATTATAGTGGCGGCGAGGTCCGGTCGGCAGATTAGGGGTTAATAAGTGTAGGTAGGTGGCGTTGACGTTGGGGGGTGCAAATTAGGGGGTAATAAATATAATATAGGTGTCGGCAATGTTAGGGGCAGCAGATTAGGGGTTCATAGGGATAATGTAGGTTGCGGCGGTGTCCAGAGCGGCAGATTAGGGGTTAATAGTATAATGTAGGTGTCAGCGATAGCGGGGGCGGCAGATTAGGGGTTAATAAGTGTAAGGTTAGGGGTGTTTAGACTCAGGGTTCATGTAGGGTGTTAGGTGTAGACTTAGATAGTGTTTCCCCATCAACGCTCCCTTTTCTGAGGCTAACGCAGCCATTCAGACAACTCTAAATACCAGCGTTGTCTTAAGGGTGCGCTGGAAAAAAAGCAGCGTTAGCACCGCGGGTCTTTACCGATAAAACTCTAAATCTAGACCATAGTGTTTTTAGAGCCAATACTTAAGTAATTACATTTTCAGTATTGGTGAGGTAACTGCAGACAATTTTTTTTTTAAATGCCAAAATAAAAGTAAATAATCTACTTGAAAATAATTTAATACATCACAGCAGGTGAAATAGATAATTGGGAACGCATTAAAGGGGAGAACATTTGACAAAACACTGTTCCTTTAAGGTTGAGGTAAGCACAATATGAAAATTGCAGTAAGAGGTCAGCTTTCTTTCTCAGTTGATTTGGAACATTTTCTGTGCTTGGGAGGCTTAGGAGGAAAGAGATTTAAAGAAAAATGCACAAGCACCTCTATGGTTGCTGCTTTTTCTGGTGTGGGTAATTACTTTAGGTTAAAATGAAAGTGGCAGAGCTCACAACTGTCACATTTTGATAAAGATTCAGGGTTTAAGTGCTCGCTTCATGCTGTCCCTCTCACTCCACAGTCTACACTAGCTCCACCCATGGTCTTCCTGACTCTGCCTACTGAAGTTATCTCTCTACCAGTGAGATTGCATAAATGCTGTTGGTAGAGTGAGATTGCATAACGGCAGTTGGTACATTCAGTTTATTATCAGATGTACCAGTAACAGACATGGGGGTATATTTATTAATGTGCGAGCGGACATGATACAGTGTAGCGTATCATGTCAGCCGCACATCGATAAATGCCGACAGCAAACGCTGTCTGCATTTATCATTGCACCAGCAGTTCTTGTGAACTGCTGGTGCAATGCCGCCCCCTGCCGATTTGCGGCCAATCGGCCGCTAGCAGGGGGTGTCAATCAACCCGATCGTATTCGATCGGGTTGATTTCTGCCTGCGGCCTCAGAGCAGGCAGACAAGTTATGGAGCAGCGGTCTTTAGACCACTGCTTCATAACTTCTGTAAACAAGGGGCATCAAGCTCCAGACAAAGGTTGTTAAATCGGCCCCTCGGAGTGAATGTGCTTGCACCAAGTATCTTAAAGGGACATAAAACCCAACATTTTTCTTTTATGATTGAGATAGAACATGCAGTTTTAAACAACTTTCTAATTTACTTCTATTATCAAATTTTATATGTTCTCTTAGTATCTTCTGATGAAAAGCAGGGCTCTAAGCTCAGGAGTGTGCACGTGTCTGTAGAACTATACGGCAGCAGTTTTGCAAGAATGTTATTCATTTGCAAGAGCACTAGATGGCAGCACTGTTTCCTACGATGTAGGACTCCAGAGACTTACCTCTCTTCAACAAAGAATATCATGAGAATGAAGCAAATTTCATAGCGGATGTAAATTGGAAATGTTTTAAAAATTGTATGCTGTGTCTCAATCACAAAAGAAAATTTGGGGGTTTCATATCCCTTTAAATAGAAAATTATCCAATTATGTATTTGCAATACTACATACGTTTTGATATATTAGGTCTATTACATTTTCCTGGTTGTTGTTTTTTCAGCAATTTTTTTTCACGTGCGACTTCTAATACTGGTTCTAGCATTAAAAATATTGCAACCTTGCGATCGCCTATCTCACGGTTTGTCGGTTATGATTACACTCAATTTGTAATCTAGAGCAGTATAGGGTAAATATGGAAATATAGGCATTTCATGGTGAAACATGAAAACCCTATTTGAAAACTAATTATCAATGTACAGTCCTATAAGCTTTGGTTTCTAGGTTATGCTGTATAATTATTGTTGGTTATGCTAATTAGAAGGACTGTTATGTTTTCCTAGAAAGCTGGAAACAATAGTTCCCACTGGAATAAAATTTGCAACTCACCAGTCAATTTTCCAGGGTTATATTATATTTAATGAAATATGTTGCTTGCACTTGTAAATACTAAAGTGAACCTTTGTAATATGCCTACATATCTTTATGGTGTTGTTAATTATGGCAGAAAAGGGGTAATTGTTTATAACAGACAACAGGTAACTAGGAAGTTTTACTGTATAGATGCACCTGAGAATATGTATTTCTGGGATGGTGATGATTAGCAAGTATGCTAGAGGTTTAAAGTAATATACCCAAGAGGTTCAATAAACCAGGGAGCAGAAGAAATGTAAAACTTGCACTGATAATGGATTACAAGTGGAATAATAGTGCAGAAATAAAGGGCAGAGAACTAGAAATTCATGCAAGGTAGATGGAGACAGAAAAAAAAAACATTGGAAATAAGGAAAGAGCAAGTAGGAAAAGGGAAGCACAATCAAAGGGGAGGGGACGTGGAAATATAGTGCAACAGGAGCAAGAGACCTGCTTGTGTCAGTATGACAGTTTCATTTTCCCACCCAGAGGGGAGGAGGAAGCATGGGACAGGGCACATACAGTTCTTACAATTCTCCCACACTCAGTGAAAACAGAGACAGCTAAGAAACCACTCAGGAAATTAGCCAACGTGTTAGGGCAGGTAGAAAAGTAAAGAAAATGCTCTTTTGGGCCCATTTCTCATTTAAGGGAAGAACCTGGTGATTAAACATCTGGAGATTTCACAGCACAGAGGCACTAGAGAAGTCCGAGTGCTGTGGGTCCGATTACCAGCGGAACACCTGTGGATCACGGTGTACATTAATCACTTTACTACAGCTCACAGGAGAAATTCAACGTGAACCAGACCACTGTTATCTGTTTACACATACGTGGGTATCACACTATACAGAAGTGTGAATTGGATCATACGTTGTCGCGGAGCGTGAAACCCATATCACGAAGGGATCGATACCACACAGACAGTTACTACCGCCTCCTGTCCCGGACTCTCATTCCAGCTCAGGGCGGTGTCTCACATGGAAGTGGTTTGTGAAATAACTGTCTCCGGTTAGAGACAGGAGGAGTCTCGATAACCCCTAACTGTAAGTATCATGAAACATGTAGTGTGTCCTAATACTGTAGTAGTTAGCTCAGTGCTTCTCGGTGTGATCTGTGACCTGCAGTGAGGTCCCTTATGTGCTTACAAGTAAGGAGCCTGATGTCTCTGCCTAGTGCCAGCTGCCGTCACTGAGTGTGGCTGCTGTAATTCCTGTGATGCTGCTGCCTGTACTAAGTTTTGTGGTCTGTCGGTGTTTGATCCCTATGATGTTCTTGCCTGTAGATGTCTGTATAATGAGGCTCCCTGGCTGCAGTGCAGCCAGTCAGTAGTTAGCTTATGAAGGCAATGGTGTACTTGCCATTTGTAATCACTGTATTGTTTGTGCCTTACTTTTGTAACCCCCTCTGTTGTATCTACCTGCATTAATCCCTGTGTTGTACCTGCTGCCAGTGAGCATTGTAAGGTGCCTTCATATAGTGACCCTTCTGGTGTGCCTGTAGGCAGTGCTCTCTGTCATGTGCATTCTTGTAGTGATCCTTTCTGGTGTGTCTGCCTACTGCTATTTCAGTGTATGTTTACAGTAAACCTTGTGTCTACAATTAGTGGCTCCTGCCCTCTGCTACTACCATATACTTTGTGTAGGGTTGTGTGTGTGTGTTTTATTTTTAACATGACTTGTAGTTCATGTACTTCTGTGCTTTATGTACTAACAGTACCCATAGTAAACATTGTGCTGTATGTGTATTTGTTGTACACAATATGACCTGTAGTGGTAATTACACTGGCCTGTCCTATAATATCTGTGACTTGTTTGCTCTACCTATGGTTGCCCTACCTAATAGTTTACATCCAGGTGCTATACCATTATACATACTTTGTATACACTCTGGTTACATAAATATAATTGCCATACATATAGTGAGCCTTGTCATGTCATTTGCAAGTATTGTGCTGTAGATGTACCTGCCGAATAGGTAGTAAACTCTGTGGTATACACATACCTGTAGTGAGCTATGTGCTACAAATGCAACTGGTGTACCTGTAGTAAACTATGTGCTGCACATACACTTTTTTAACCTTTACTCTACCCTGCACAATAAATGTATGAATTCTGCTCTGTATTTACTCCTAGTGAGCTAAACACTGTACATGCACTTATTTTACCTGTAGTGATCTCTGGATATGTGCCGTTTTTATACTGTACTGTATATGTACTTTTTATGCCAAGTGAAACCTGTGCTTTATGCGTAATGAACTCTTTACTGTATATCTATTAGACATGTGCATCTTGTTTTTGGACGGATGCTAAAATTAACACATTTCTAAGGTTTTTACATCCCTCACACATACCATAAATGTCCCTTTAATGGGTCAAGCAACATCATTTTGCAACAAAAAAAAGTGTTAAAAAATTCATTCAATATAAAAAGGCTTTTCTGTAGGCAAGAAAAGCTTCACATTTATTCTGTTCAATATTGATCCAGCAATGTCCTTGTCAGTTGACTCCTGTGTCAGCCAATAAGTATCTCAGCTTCACTTTTGTTCTTGGCTAATCCTGACCCCACTGGGAAAAAAATAAAACAAAAACAGTGTTTTTGTGCTACTGGCTTGTAGCAGTAGCATTAGATACTACGTTGTTTAAGCTGTTATTTGGTCTTCTACTCTGCTGCACTGAGATTTTCCGTTGGAGAATGGATTTTGTTAGTAGGCTAATTTCAAACAATTTTTGTCTGCGCACATCTGATATGCATGTGTCATAATTATAATGTGTAGAATATAATGTTGCACATCAACTTGCTATGTCTGAAGAGAACTTTAAGTTATACATGTATTTCTACACCTGTTGTGATCTCTGTCATGATTATTATTATAACTTAGTAAAATGTGTTTTAAATTTGGGACAGATCATGATGTTTAATGTGTTTATATATATATATATATATATATATATATATATATATATATATATATATATATATATATATATATATATATATATATATATATATATATGTATGTGAGATAATCTACCAATGCATCTAATATTAAAGATACTGTATTTTAAGTGAGTGGATGTTGACTAAGGCTTGCGTTGGTGTCTGGGATTTACAGCATATCACACACATGGTGGATCTGAAAATATGTCTGATGTATTCTTAGAGCCTGTCACTTTCAATTTAAGCAGCAAACGTCTTTTTATGTAATTAGTATTAATCAGTTGAATTTCTAGTGAAATAATTGAAATAGACTAAAAAAATTGAATATTGTTTAGCTTCAAGATGTCTTCTCTGTGTAATAGTTTCCAGCAGCGTGCCCTGGGAACATTTGCAAATTTAAATTTTGGTACAGTGTTATGACATTTTTTTAAAGTGAATGTAAATTTTGATGAACCAGTGCATGGTTTTTATAATCCTATTAAAAACAGGGGCACTTTCATTCATCAAACTTTACATTTCACTGGATTTGTTAAAATACTTACCTTTTCTTCGTGAAAGCCGCTCCAGCGTTTCCCCCGCCCGTTGCAAGCCTCTTCCTACGTGAGAAATGACGATCCTGGCCTCCAATTCCTCCAATCACGGCGTTGCTTTAGGCAATGATTCCCCCGGGGGGAAGCCGTGATTGGAGAATGCCGAAATCGTCATTGCTGACGTATAAATAGGCTTGCAACGGGCTGAAGAAGCGCTGGAGCGGCTTTCAAGAATAAAAGGTAAGTATTTTAACAAAACCAGGGAAATGGAAAGTTTGATGAATAAAAGTGCCCCTGTTTTTAATAGGATTTTTAAAAAACGGGCACTCATTCCGCAAACTTTATATTCCCTTTAGAGGTAAATTACATTTCACATTATTCCATGCCATAAACATTTGTTCCGCAATAATTCATTTTTACACCTCTGGCTTTACACACCGTATATCACTGATAAGCTATTTACTGAACTCTTGAAGTGTGTCTGGAAATTTGTGCCTATTCAGCCTAAAGAACATTTGTAGAGACAGTCACTGATGTTGCTGGACAAGAAGGTCTGCCTTACAATCGGCTTTCATATTCATCCCAAAGGTGTTCAGTGGGGTTGAGGTCAGGGCTCTGTGCAAGTAACTCAAGTTTACTCCACACGAAATGGCTTAGTCATGCTGGAACAGGAAAGGGCTGTCTCCAAACCGGTGCCACAAAATTTGAAGCACTCAATTGTCTAAAATGTATTTGTATCCTGTAGCACTATGATGACTCTTCACTGGAACTAAGGGGCCTAGTCCAAACACTGAAAAACAGCCCTGGACCATTATCCATCCCCCAAACCTTTAAGTAGACACTATGGGGCCTATCTATCAAGCTCCGAACGAGTACGATCGGGTTGATTGACACCCCTGCTGGTGCCCATTGGCCGTGAGTCTGCAGGGGGCGGCGTTGCACCAGCAGCTCTTGTGAGCTGCTGGTGCAATGCTGAATACGGAGAGTGTATTGCTCTCCGCATTCATCGATGTCTTGTGGACCTGATCCGCACTGTCGGATCAGGTCCGCAAGACATTTGATAAATAGGCCCCATTGCATTCTGGTAAATAGCGTTCTCTTGGCATCCGCCACACCTAGATTCTAGATAGTGACGTGTTATTAGGGTTGCCACCCAGCTGGTATTTTACCGTCGCAGCCGGTAATTGGCGATTAGGAGCCGGTGCCGGCATTAGTAAAATACCAGCAATGAAAAGCCGGTTTTCATCATGTCAGTCCCCAACAAGATCTTTAACAGACAATGGGCTTCGCCCAACATTCAGAAAGAACAGATTAAAGGGCCATGATACCCAAATGTTGAAATGCTTGAGAGTGCTGCAGCAAAGCTGACTAGAAAATATCACTTGAACATCTCTATGTAAAAAAGAAAGATATTTGACCTCAAAATGTCCTAAGTATTCAAACCCCATTACAAAGGACTTTAAATCGGTATGTCTGTCCTGGGACAGGCAAAGGAGTGAGCCTTGTGCACTCTCCTGTAATTTCCCTATTCAGTTTAAGGAAGTTTACTATGAAATCTCATGAGAGTTAAGTCAAATCTCATGAGATCACAGTAAAGGAGTTCATGACCTCAGCACTGCTGATGCTGATTGGCTGCAGTTCATTGCTTCATTTTTTTAATTTTTTTTTTTTACCTGCAGCTGGACAGCAGCTGAAGTATAACTTTTTACACAGAATTTACTCTGCTGAGCTGAGGAGGTTGTGAGGTAAAATATATTCCTTTTTTCAATAGAGATGCTCAGGTGATATTTTCCTGTCAGCTTTTTACAGTTATACTGCATCACTTTCAAGTGATTTAGCATATAAGTATTATGCCCCTTTAAGGCACATCTGAGCTTCCCGCTGGTTTCATTTTCTTTTGGTTTGGACACCAGTGACTAGAAGGTAAATCAGACTAGTTTACCACAGCTTTAGGTAGGGAATTTTTTTTGTTTTCAACTATATAACTTAATCTGTGTACATGATTCTTTCCTATACACTCGTTACTTTAACTACCAATAAATTCTGTCATATTGTCTAAGCTAGTCACAATTTTATAGTGTATATCAAAGTTTAAAGTGATGGTAAACTCTGTGTGCATGAATGTGTATTTCTAATCTATGCGAAATCTGAGTGACTCTGCCTCTTTCTTGGCTCCACCCTTTTGTGGCTCCGCCCTCACCTATGGCAGGTGTTCTAAAATAAGTTGTCTACTGTATAGGAATATGTATACCACGTCACTTCCGGTGACGTGAATCAGCTGCTGGAGGTTTGTGGCGCTCACTGCGCATGCGCTAGAGGCCCAACCTCCTTAAAACAGCTGAATTGAACTACGCAACTGGTAGCAATGAAGGGCGAAGCTGCATGACGTGCCATTGTAGGCGGAGGAGATGGCAGCAGTTACCCGTCGGTATAGGCTGACTGACAGCAAACTGGGAGTGGCAGCAACAAGCAGCTGTTTAAGGCAACTTATTTTAGAACATTGGTGATAACATGGGGCACATCCAGCTGTGTGGGACACTTGTCTGATGGGATGCAGCCAGACACCCCACACTCTTCACGTCTACCAAGCTCCTCAAATTCCATAGCAGCGCACACAAGTGGGACTCCTGTCTGAATGAGCCCTCACTTCCTGAGCGAGTAGTACGGTGAATGGCAGGGTGCAAACACCACCCCAGGGCCGCTGTGTATGGGAGGAGGGGGAGACAGAAAAAGAGGACTATTGGGACAAAACTGGGAACGAGAGTAAAAACAAACAGAATATTTAGATAAGTGTAATTTATTAGAGCAGGCTTGTTGTAATATAAAAGGTAAGTTTGTTGATGCAGGGACTTTTACGTAATAAAAGGTGTAACAGGACCTAAAATGTAGCGACCATGCTTCTCCTGATTTAGGTCTGCTCATGAAACAGTACAGGGAGTGCAGAATTATTAGGTAAATGAGTATTTTGACCACATCATCCTCTTTATGCATGTTGTCTTACTCCAAGCTGTATAGGCTCGAAAGCCTACTACCAATTAAGCATATTAGGTGATGTGCATCTCTGTAATGAGAAGGGGTGTGGTCTAATGACATCAACACCCTATATCAGGTGTGCATAATTATTAGGCAACTTCCTTTCCTTTGGCAAAATGGGTCAAAAGAAGGACTTGACAGGCTCAGAAAAGTAAAAAATAGTGAGATATCTTGCAGAGGGATGCAGCACTCTTAAAATTGCAAAGCTTCTGAAGCGTGATCATCGAACAATCAAGCGTTTCATTCAAAATAGTCAACAGGGTCGCAAGAAGAGTGTGGAAAAACCAAGGCGCAAAATAACTGCCCATGAACTGAGAAAAGTCAAGTGTGCAGCTGCCAAGATGCCACTTGCCACCAGTTTGGCCATATTTCAGAGCTGCAACATCACTGGAGTGCCCAAAAGCACAAGGTGTGCAATACTCAGAGACATGGCCAAGGTAAGAAAAGCTGAAAGACGACCACCACTGAACAAGACACACAAGCTGAAACGTCAAGACTGGGCCAAGAAATATCTCAAGACTGATTTTTCTAAGGTTTTATGGACTGATGAAATGAGAGTGAGTCTTGATGGGCCAGATGGATGGGCCCGTGGCTGGATTGGTAAAGGGCAGAGAGCTCCAGTCCGACTCAGACGCCAGCAAGGTGGAGGTGGAGTACTGGTTTGGGCTGGTATCATCAAAGATGAGCTTGTGGGGCCTTTTCGGGTTGAGGATGGAGTCAAGCTCAACTCCCAGTCCTACTGCCAGTTTCTGGAAGGCACCTTCTTCAAGCAGTGGTACAGGAAGAAGTCTGCATCCTTCAAGAAAAACATGATTTTCATGCAGGACAATGCTCCATCACACGCGTCCAAGTACTCCACAGCGTGGCTGGCAAGAAAGGGAATAAAAGAAGAAAATCTAATGACATGGCATCCTTGTTCACCTGATCTGAACCCCATTGAGAACCTGTGGTCCATCATCAAATGTGAGATTTACAAGGAGGGAAAACAGTACACCTCTCTGAACAGTGTCTGGGAGGCTGTGGTTGCTGCTGCACGCAATGTTGATGGTGAACAGATCAAAACACTGACAGAATCCATGGATGGCTTTTGAGTGTCCTTGCAAAGAAAGGTGGCTATATTGGTCACTGATTTGTTTTTGTTTTGTTTTTGAATGTCAGAAATGTATATTTGTGAATGTTGAGATGTTATATTGGTTTCACTGGTAAAAATAAATAATTGAAATGGGTATATATTTGTTTTTTGTTAAGTTGCCTAATAATTATGCACAGTAATAGTCACCTGCACACACAGATATCCCCCTAAAATAGCTATAACTAAAAACAAACTAAAAACTACTTCCAAAACTATTCAGCTTTGATATTAATGAGTTTTTTGGGTTCATTGAGAACATGGTTGTTGTTCAATAATAAAATTAATCCTCAAAAATACAACTTGCCTAATAATTCTGCACTCCCTGTATATATTGGGATTATGGAAGTTTCTTACAGACGTAACTATTCAGCGGCTGGAAACAGCTGTTTGTAGGAGGTTGGGCCTCTTGCGCATGCGCACCCCTCCAGCAGCTGATTACACATCACCGGAAGTGACGTGGTGGACACATTCCTATGGTAGACAACTTATTTTAGAACACTGGTATTTTTTTGAGCAAAAGTTGGCAACCCTACGCGTGATTCATCACTCCAGAGAACACATTTCCACTGCTCCAGAGTTCAGTGCTGGCGTGCTTTACAGTTACACCACTATCTGGCACAGAAAATTATAGCAATGATCTTGTCATTCAAATATTTTTAGCAGTATTTGTGGTGGTGAATATGTAGATTTTGACTGCAATAAGAACAAAAGGCCTTTTAAGTATGTAGCAAGGGAAACATGAGAATCTTGTGTCTGAATTTAAAGGGATATTCTAGTTAAAATGGATATTTACATTGGTGCTTCTAATAAAAGCTGTGACATTCAGCCAATTCTTCAGTATTTTGCATATAACTCCTCTGACAACTTGTTCCTGCCCAGAGAGCTGGTGTTCTGTCAGATTTTGCTACCCCTTCGGAATTTGCTACCACCCAGTGCGCATGTTCAGTATTACGTAATCACACTCCACATATGTTAAAAAGGAATGTGTGGAATGTGATAATGTAATCAGCGCTAAAGGAGGTAGCAAATTTTGACAAGGATATTGTTCTGTCGCCCAGGACATGCGCGGGTGATGAGATCTTAGCTTATTACATGCAAAGTGTACAAGTGGCATTTATGCAATTATGTAATACTGAGCATGCCCACTGGGAGGTAGCAAATTCCGACGGGGTAGATAAATCTGAAAGAACACCAGCAATGACAATGTCATCAGGAAACACATTGCTTGTGGATCTCTGGCCAATCACAAGTAGTATATGTGCATGTATCTTATGGGTGGAGTCTTTATATGACACATGCACAGTAAAAGCTGTAAACAGGAACAGCTTTTACAAGAAATGTTTTTGCTAATATAAATAAATTAAAAAATGCATCTAATCAAAAACTAAAAAGTCTTCTTGAATTTATTGCTGGACATCATCACAGCTATAACTTTACAAATCTGATCAAACAACAGAAAGTGAAATTACAACACAATTTAACAGCTGTTATGGAGAGCTAATGCATATAATGGCTAACGTCATTTTAACCTGTAACACAAATTACTTTCTTAAAGGGATAGTAAAGTCACCCTAATTTGCTTCCACACTTATAAAACCTAATGGGTTAAATTGTCCAAGTACTAAAACTTCATTATTTCCATCAAATATTTTCCTTTTGTAGTAATTTCTGTGCTGTTTAAAGTGTTTTTAAATAGTTTGGTCTTGTGTAACATCTGGAGTGGGCGTTTTCCATAAAGATGTGTGATTTTAACAAGGGATAATGGATTCATTTAGTCTGCTAACACAGCTGGTAATAAAGGACTTTTGTGTCTGAAAAATGTCAGAGGGGGATTTATCAATGGTTGCAGAGCTCTATGTGAGAGAAACGTATGATGCTCTACCTTTTTATATGAAATTATTTAAATTGAAGCCACAACAATATTAAACTTTTTACATTTCACTTTTAAAAACGGTGAATATGACAGTCACCCTCATACTATAGGGTGACCAGACGTCCCTGACTTTAGGGGACAGTCCCCGGATTGAGGAGACTGTCCCCGGAAAAATGATGTCCCAGAAATATTATGTCCCCGGAAATGTCCCCAGCTCCTGTTGAACTGTCCCTGGCTCCTGTTGTACTGCAGCTAAGCGATGGGAGGAAGTGATCGTCCTGATAACTTCAACGTATGGCGTATGTCAGGCAGTGCGCAGGGCAGGAGGGAAGAGCTTGTGTATATGTGCATGTGTGTATATTTATGCTTGTGTATGTGTGCATGTATGTATATGTATGTTTGTATGTGCTTGTGTTTGTGTGTATATATATATATGTGTGTGTGTGTGTGTATGTGTGTATATGTATATATATATATATATATGCTTGTGTATATGTATGCTTGTGTAGGTGCATGTGTGTATATGTATACTTGTGTGTGTATGCTTGTATGTGTGTGTATATGTATGTTGTGTGTATGTGTATATACTGTATGTATGCTTGTATGTGTGTGTGTATGTGCATGCGTGTATATTTATGCTTGTGTCTGTATGTGCATGTGTGTATATGTATGTTTATACTTGTGTGTGTGTGTGTGTATATGTATGCTTGTGTATATGTATGCTTATGTGTGTGTGTGTGCGTATATATATATATATATATATATTTGCATGTGTGTATATGTATACTTGTGTGTGTATATATGTATGCCTGTGTGTGTGTGTGTGTGTATGTGCATGTGTGTATTTGTATGCTTGTGTGTGTATGTGTCTATATGTATGCGTGTGTGTGTATATGTATGCTTGTGTGTGCATGTGTATTTGTATGCTTGTGTGTGTGCATGTGTATATGTGTATGCTTGCATGTGTGTATAGGTATACTTGTGTGTTTGTGTGTGTGTGTGTGTGTATGTATGCTTGTATGTGTGTATATATGTATGCTTGTGTGTGTGTGTGTATATGTATGCTTGTATGTGTGTATATATGTATGCTTGTGTGTTTGTGTATGTGTATATATGTATGCCTGTGTGTGCATGTGTGTATATGTATGCTTGTGTGTGTATGTGTCTATATGTATGCTTGTGTGTGTGTGCATGTGTGTATATGTATGCTTGTGTATGTGTATATATGTATGCTTGTGTGTAAGTGTGTGTGTGTATGTATGTTTGTGTGTGTGTGTGTGTGTGTGTGAAATAACGTGTATATATATCATACAATCACTCCATAAACCCATACCAAATACACTGCATCTGGTCACTTTATCATACTATTCTCATCAAGAGCAGGAATGACTATGCTATTTTTATCTGCAGAACAAAAATATCTTTACTATTCCATTAATATATGCTTGCATTCTTTAGATGCTACCCCTGGACTTAAAGGGACAGTAAACATCATGTTGTCTTGTTATAGAATAACATATTAGTCAAGTGTACACATTTTTAAAACAAATTAGCATCTTGTTTGCTGCTTTAGTTTTTAGTAGCCAAACGTCACCCACCACTTGGTGAATCGTTTTTCCAGTTCTTATCTTTTAAACTCATTAGGGAAAGCTATGTAGCAGGGTTAGAACTGCAAAGTCTGCATTGTGCTTTTTCAGGTCTGAGAATTAGAAAAAGTTAACTGAAAATGTTAAATTAAAATCTAAAGATGTTTACTTTCTTTTAAAGAAAAATTAAGTTCAGGTTAAATATTGCATGTATATGAAAGAGCACTAGTTAAACATGTTAAACGTGTTTGCTTTTTGTTTTTTTGCATAAAAAAGGTTAACCTCTTTACACCTGGGCTTTAACGCTGTTAGGATAGCATGGACCGACCTACCATATACAGCATCCTGCAGCTTCCCCCTCTGCCGTAGGGAATGATCGGCCTGGGGGTCATACCTATCGTAGGCAGTCCCCCCATGATCCAAGCCCGACCTTGAAATCACGCAATCGTATCGACAGTCGCGAGATTTCATTTTTAATAATAGTGTTTACATCAGAACTTCATTCCAATGTGAACTCTATAGTACCGCCATAAAGGGGTTAAGTCAAAGCTATATATTTTGGTTTTGAAAATAATCAGCATCTCATGTATGTGTACAACTGGTGCAAGTAATAGAAGATCACAATACATTGTGATGGAGAGTGATATTACCCACAAGCGTAAAACCAAATTTTTTTTTTTTTCACCACAGAGCAATCTCTTTTATAAAAAAACAAACTGTAATACAGGTAAGACTTTATAAAGGCATTTAATACACTTTAATCTGATTCTTTGGTAGAGATTAGTAGGTTCATAGGGGTGCAGCTGTAATGCTTTACTTCACTGTGCATTCCTTGTACGACTGTCAAGGGGTTAAATGTCTGAGAGGGAAGGAGCTGACACTTGCTTCACCACAGCAGCAACTGACAAGCAGAAGGGTCTTAATATAGTAAATATTGCATTCCCCTGCTAGAGACACTACTCAGCACTTCGTCTGATCCTCACTCCCTCAGCTCATTACTTCCCAAAATGACAATGACATCACATTGATTAATGTGGAGTTAGGCTGAATGCGCACTGGTCTGCTTTGCTTGCCCATAGACATGCTGCAGAGCGGATGGACGTAGAGCTGGACCCTGCATGCTGCACCTTACAACACATTAATATAGGACATGCTGGGTATCAATAGCGTGCATCAAAATTACACTCTGAAGCAAACTAACACCACTGAGCCTGGATACATGAGAGGGTTCCGTTTATAACTAAACTTTTACTATGATGATTCTGGTTCTAAGCTCTAATGCGAATTATGATTTTATATGTACTTATAGTTTACTGGCAGATTTTTCCTCTTCTAATGCATTTTTAATCTAAAAATAGATATGCAATTCAGCCAAGCATAATCTGTATCACCCGAGGAATTATGTGCTATAGGTGTACAATACTGGAAGTATTATGTGCTGTAGGTGTTCAACACTGGAGGTATTATGTGCTATATGTGTGCAATACTGGAAGTATTATTTGCTATAGGTGTGCAATACTGGAAGTATTATGTGCTATATGTGTGCAATACTGGAAGTATTATGTGCTATAGGTGTTCAATACTGGAAGTATTATGTGCTGTAGGTGTGCAACACTGGAGGTATTATGTGCTATATGTGTGCAATACTGGAAGTATTATTTGCTATAGGTGTGCAATACTGGAAGTATTATGTGCTATATGTGTGCAATACTGGAGGTATTATGTATTATATGAGTACAATACTGGAAGTATTATGTGCTATAGGTGTGCAATACTGAAAGTATTATGTGCTATAGGTGTTCAATATTGGAGGTATTATGTGCTATAGGTGTGCAATACTGGAAGTATTATGTGCTATAGGTGTGCAATACTAGAAGTATTATGTGCTATAGGTGTTCAATACTGGAGGTATTATGTGCTATAGGTGTGCAATACTGGAAGTATTATGTGCTATAGGTGTGCAATACCGGAGGTATTATGTGCTATAGGTGCGCAATACCGGAGGTATTATGTGCTATAGGTGTGCAATACCGGAGGTATTATGTGCTGTAGGTGTGCAATACCGGAGGTATTATGTGCTATAGGTGTGCAATACCGGAGGTATTATGTGCTATAGGTGTGCAATACCGGAGGTATTATGTGCTATAGGTGTGCAATACCGGAGGTATTATGTGCTATAGGTGTGCAATACTGGAGGTATTATGCAATATAGATGTGCAATACTTGAGGTATTATGCTATATGTGCGCAATACTGGAGGTATTATGTGCTATATGTGCGCAATACTGGAGGTATTATGTGCTATAGGTGCGCAATACTGGAGGTATTATGTGCTATAGGTGTGCAATACTGGAAGTATTATGTGCTATAGGTGTGCAATACTGGAAGTATTATGTGCTATAGGTGTGCAATACTGGAGGTATTATGTGCTGTAGGTGTTCAATACTGGAGGTATTATGTGCTATAGGTGTTCAATACTGGAGGTATTATGTGCTATATGTGTTCAATACTGGAGGTATTATGTGCTATAGGTGTGCAATACTGAAAGTTTTATGTGCTATAGGTGTTCAATACTGGAAGTATTATGTGCTATAGGTGTGCAATACTGGAAGTATTATGTGCTATAGGTGTGCAATACTGGAAGTATTATGTGCTATAGGTGTGCAATACTGGAGGTATTATGTGCTGTAGGTGTTCAATACTGGAGGTATTATGTGCTATAGGTGTGCAATACTGGAGGTATTATGTGCTGTAGGTGTTCAATACTGGAGGTATTATGTGCTATAGGTGTTCAATACTGGAGGTATTATGTGCTATAGGTGTGCAATACTGGAAGTATTATGTTCTATAGGTGTGCAATACTGGAGGTATTATGTGCTGTAGGTGTTCAATACTGGAGGTATTATGTGCTATAGGTGTTCAATACTGGAGGTATTATGTGCTATAGGTGTGCAATACTGAAAGTTTTATGTGCTATAAGTGTGCAATACTGGAGGTATTGTGTGCTATAGGTGCACAATACTGAAAGTTTTATGTGCTATAGGTGTTCAATACTGGAGGTATTATGTGCTATATGTGTTCAATACTGGAGGTATTATGTGCTATAGGTGCGCAATACTGAAAGTTTTATGTGCTATAAGTGTGCAATACTGGAGGTATTGTGTGCTATAGGTGCACAATACTGAAAGTTTTATGTGCTATAGGTGTGCAATACTGGAGGTATTATGTGCTGTAGGTGTGCAATACTGGAGGTATTATGTGCTATAGGTGTTCAATACTGGAGGTATTATGTGCTATATGTGTGCAATACAGGAGGTATTATGTGCTATAGGTGTGCAATACTGGAGGTATTATGTGCTATAGGTGTGCAATACTGGAGGTATTATGTGCTATAGGTGCGCAATACTGGAAGTATTATGTGCTATAGGTGTGCAATACTGGAGGTATTATGTGCTATAGGTGTGCAATACCGGAGGTATTATGTGCTATAGGTGTGCAATACCGGAGGTATTATGTGCTATAGGTGTGCAATACCGGAGGTATTATGTGCTATAGGTGTGCAATACCGGAGGTATTATGTGCTATAGGTGTGCAATACCGGAGGTATTATGTGCTGTAGGTGTGCAATACTGGAGGTATTATGTGCTATAGGTGTTCAATACTGGAAGGTATTATGCAATATAGGTGCGCAATACTGGAGGTATTATGTGCTATATGTGCACAATACTGGATGTATTATGTGCTATAGGTGTGCAATACTGGAGGTATTATGTGCTGTAGGTGTGCAATACTGGAGGTATTATGTGCTATAGGTGTTCAATACTGGAGGTATTATGTGCTATAGGTGCGCAATACTGAAAGTTTTATGTGCTATAAGTGTGCAATACTGGAGGTATTATGTGCTATAGGTGCACAATACTGAAAGTTTTATGTGCTATAGGTGTGCAATACTGGAGGTATTATGTGCTATAGGTGTGCAATACTGGAGGTATTATGTGCTATATGTGTGCAATACTGGAAGTATTATGTGCTATAGGTGTGCAATACTGGAGGTATTATGTGCTATAGGTGCGCAATACTGAAAGTTTTATGTGCTATAAGTGTGCAATACTGGAGGTATTATGTGCTATAGGTGCACAATACTGAAAGTTTTATGTGCTATAGGTGTGCAATACTGGCGGTATTATGTGCTATAGGTGTTCAATACTGGAGGTATTATGTGCTATAGGTGTGCAATACCGGAGGTATTATGTGCTATAGGTGTGCAATACCGGAGGTATTATGTGCTATAGGTGTGCAATACCGGAGGTATTATGTGCTATAGGTGTGCAATACCGGAGGTATTATGTGCTATAGGTGTGCAATACTGGAGGTATTATGTGCTATAGGTGCACAATACTGGAGGTATTATGCAATATAGGTGCAGAATACTGGAGGTATTATGTGCTATATGTGCACAATACTGGAGGTATTATGTGCTATAGGTGCGCAATACTGGAAGTATGTGCTATAGGTGTGCAATACTGGAGCTCTAATGTGCTGTAGGTGTGCAATATTGGAGGTATTATGTGCTATAGGTGTGCAGCCGCATGGTGAGTACATAGCATCAGCCCTGTCACTATAATGTGTGGCTTGTGCCCAATCACAATCAAGCTACTCAGAGTTGTAGCGGATGTCAGGTTTTGACATCTGTGACCACAGCCAATCAAAATGATGTTGCTATGTGTTTGCCACTGTGATATCACACTATGTAACAATGCTGACACTTGGAGAAGACACAAGTTGGGATGCGCATGCATGTAACCATCTGCCTTACTCTTGGCAGAACCTATGAACAGTTTATCACTAAACCTGATCAGAGAAACAATATTAGCATTTGTTAATATTCCTGTATTATACCAAATTGGTTCTAGTTCTAAATATAAAGCTACAAAGTCCATATCATGTGATTTGTATGTCACTGTTATGGTATCCGTGTCCAGTATTTAACTAGTCTGTCTGGTTTTTAAACTGGTAGAACAGTAAATGATATGTGAAAAACTGAACTTCCTTGTCTGAAAACTGATATTTCTTCTCTGAAACGAACACATAGTAAACAGTGGCTTTAGACGATAAGGTCAAGATCAGATCAAAACCCCACTGACTGCTTCATACTTATTATACATCTGTAATTAAATTCAGAGTATTTGTTGCAAGGTTGTGGGGAGCTATTTAGTGTATCAAGAACATAAAAAAATAATGTATAATATATAATTTCCCTTAAAATGTTAGGAGACATGCAGTGCTTGACATAGATGGGAAGACCTCACATGTATGGCTCTTAACGTGTTTTCTGTTACTTTGATTGAGCTGTTATTCCCAATGTGAAAAAAATAACTTTTACTAGAGCAGTTTTTTGTCACTATATTCAAATATTGCTGATGATAACAACTAATTATTCTCATTTAGGGAAGAATGGACTATATGCATCCATTTAGTTAATTTAATTGGCAAAAAAACAAACTTTGTTATATTAAAGCCAGAGTTTGATTTTTCTATAAAATGTTTATAAGCAAGAGAATTCCTAACTTCAGCTGCCCCTACTCCCCCCTTGGGGTGCCTTATGCTTTTGGTGTAACATAAAGGGCCAATAAACTGTAAAAAGCATTGCAGTACATGCATAGCTCTGCTCTCATACGGCTAGATTACGAGTTTTGCGTTAGGCTTAAAAAGCAGCGTTGGCCGGTCCCAACGCTGCTTTTTAATGCCCGCTGGTATTACGAGTCTTGCAGGTACAGGTGTACCGCTCACTTTTTTGGCCAGACTTGCAAATACCTCAAATCCACTTACGTTAATTGCGTATCTTCTTTTTTCAATGGGACTTGCATAGCGCCGGTATTACGAGTCTGACAAGAAGTGTAACGCATTCTAAAGTCAGTAGTTAAGAGTTTTACACTACAACACTGTAGCATAAAACTCTTAACTAAAGTGCTAAAAAGTATACTAACACCCATAAACTACCTATTAACCCCTAAACCGAGGCCCTCCCATATCGCAAACACTAAAAGAAATTTTTTAACCCCTAATCTGGCAAACCGGACATCACCGTCACTATAATAAATATATTAACCCCTAAACCGCCACATTCCCACCTCGCAAACATTAGTTAAATATTATTAACCCCTAATCTGCCGTCCCTAACATCGCCACACACACACCTACCTACATTTATTAACCCCTAATCTGCCGCCCCCAACTTCGCCGTCACTATACTAAAGTTATTAACCCCTAAATCTAAGTCTAGCCCTAACCCCCCCAATTAAATATAATTTACATAAATCTAAATAAAATTACTATAATTAACTAAATTATTCCTATTTAAAACTAAATACTTACCTGTAAAATAAACCCTAAGAAGATACATTATAACTAATAGTTACATTGTAGCTATCTTAGGATTTATTTTTATTTTACAGGCAAGTTTTGTATTTATTTAACTAGGTAGAATAGTTATTAAATAGTTATTAACTATTTAATAAACTACCTAGCTAAAATAAATACAAAAGTACCTGTAAAATAAAATCTAACCTAAGTTACACTAACTTCTAACACTACACTATAATTAAATCAATTCCCTAAATTAAATACAATTAAATACAATTTAGCTAAAGTACAAAAACAGTGAAAAAGGGTGTGTGTACAAGCGCTAAGGTAATCCCCAAGCTGTATCCAAACAGAGATCCTAACCAACCTCCAAAAAATATGCACAAGTAGTAAGAAGTGAATACAGCGCCAACAAGAGGCCAAGGGATAAATATACTCACAGAGAGATAAAAGAAGATTATTTAATGAACCATGTTAAAAAGCATCAGTAATAAAAGACTATATATAAAAAATGTAAAAAGCACATATAAATAAAATTACAAATACAGGAATATCTTACAGAAGCGGCTCAAAGGGCCAAAGCTGATAATTACAATAAAAACAGAGGTAATAACAGGTGATCAGTGTGAGTGGTACACCAGAATAAGAGTGTATACTAATAAAACAGAATTAGCCTAAGTACAACTGTAGCAAGTGCATCAAGCAAAAAACTAATAAACAATAATACAAACAATAGTGTTCAAAATTAGTGTTACAAAAATAGTGTTCCAAAAAATAGAAAAATGCACTGCAGTGCAAAAAAAAGGGGGGTAGCAAAATAATTGAGTGAGTGCAAATGGATATAAAAATGCTAGCTACTTAATCCAGTGAGGTTAAGATATAATTAAATAAAATACACAATATGCAATAACATAAAAAATAAAATACACAATATGCAATAACATAAAAAATAAAATATAAAATATAATCCAAAAAAGTGTTCAAAAAGTTGATCAACAAATGTTAGTGAAGAACAAAAATAAGTCAATCAAAACAAAAAAAATGGAAAAAATGGGTGATGAAAAGCAAGGTGAAAGGGAGGAAATTGATTCCTTCCAATGTTAGTTACTTTAACAGATCCAAATTCCTGAGTGTGGTTGCTGAAATAGCTGATTGGATCCTAGCACCTGTCAGCTGCTCCTATGGTATCCTAAAAAGTGTCCCTGTAAAAAAAGAAATTCACAACATAGTGTATCCAATATGAGAATGAAGTAAAGATTAAAGTAATGCTTACCAATATGTCAACGCGTTTCTGCCCTCAAAAAAGGGCCTTTCTCAAGACTAGAATATTGGTAATGGCAGCTGGCCTTATATACAGTTTAGAAGTAGCCTATATGGTAGTTTAATTGATTAATTGTATTGTTTGGGCGCCAAATCCCTCCACTTCCTGTGTAACATCTAAAAGATTCCCCCATAAAGTGTAGCATCACTTCCTGTGTAACATCTAAAAGATTCCCCTCCACTTCCTGTGTAACATCTAAAAGATTCCCCCATAAAGTGTGGCATCACTTCCTGTGTAACATCTAAAAGATTCCCCTCCACTTCCTGTGTAACATCTAAAAGATTCCCCCATAAAGTGTAGCATCACTTCCTGTGTAACATCTAAAATATTCCCCTTCACTTCCTGTGTAACATCTAAAAGATTCCCCCATAAAGTGTAGTATCACTTCCTGTGTAACATCTAAAAGATTCCCCTCCACTTCCTGTGTAACATCTAAAAGATTCCCCCATAAAGTGTAGCATCACTTCCTGTGTAACATCTAAAAGATTCCCCCATATGGCAAACCGGAAGTATATAAATTTTCCCGGATTAATTTTATACATATCTAAATATATAGGTCATTCAAAAGGCATGTATATGGCCTTAGATTTATCCAGTTGTTTCTTTCTCGATTGCCGGTATCTTTGTTTTGGCTTACCAGTTTCAAGCCCAATATCGGAGCTACCCGGTAGTGACGTAACCGTTGACGTCACTTCCGGTCCGGCGATATTACATAGAAAAGCCGCTAGCAACATTAGCATGCTGTACAATGCTAATATATGCGGCTGTCAGTTACGCCTCCCATCTAGTATATTAAATCCTTAGAGAGCCCTGGGGATAAAGATGTCAGAACAATGCCCACCAATGTGTCAATAAAGGGGATAAGTGTCAAGGCACTATTGGCCCCCAAACGTTATAACGATAGATAAAGGCTATGTAATCACAAACATTGAGATTTACAAAAAACTAACACATATTTTATGTCAGTGGGACAAAGGAAACAATAAAAACAATAACGGCAAGTATTTTTGGAAATTAAATAACGGTTTTGTTATCTATTTCTCTTAAGTCCAAAGGGGTCAGATAATATTTTCTTTCTATAGCCATATTTTATATATCCATCATTATACTAGTAGATGGATTGAATGATCTCAAATATTATAATATGTGTTAACATATTGTCAAAGTGTGTTTAAGATACACTGGTAGTGGATTAAGTGATCTTAAATATTATAATATGTGTTAACATATTATTAAAATATTTTGAGATATGTTTGACATTTCATAAAGAGAAGAGAAGTTGTATATACTTTTATGGATCCTTCAATGTCATTGAGCCATGCTCAGATGGTAAGATCTCGCATATTTATAAGAAATAAAGTTATTTTAATTTATTTTATAAAAGATCAGAATCATAGTGAGAGGAGGAAGAAATTAACCTGTGATGAATTATTTACAGAGGGCAAACTGCTTAGTTATTAAAAAAGTCCTAGAATGTATTTTTATATATATATATATATATATATATATATATATATATATATATATATATATATATATATATATATATATATATATATATATATATATATATACACATATATATACATACATATATATATATATATATATATATATATATATATATATATATATATATATATATATACACACATACATACACACACATATATATATATACACATATATCTCGTTTGCTCCAAAATTTGAGCATAGAGAATACAAAGTCCCAATAGAAACAATTTGGACTTAGTTGTCCATCTATCTGATATGTAAAATTAGTTGTATGTATATAAAGATATAGATAAAACCAGGACATGGTATCTCATATTTAGCGAGAAATAAAAGGGATATGTACCTGATTCTGGTCGCATAAATATATTAGATTACAACGCCATCATAGTAATTGAATAAGGAAACTAGTGATAGCTGGACAAGTCCAGTGTATAAATTTCTATGTCAGAGAAAGAAACATTCAAGTGTATGCTCATGAATGTAATTAAGGGTATATATATAAAAGGGTATATAAATAGGAAACAGTCTACATTTGCTGTTTAATAGTTGAGAACTTGAACAATAGAGGAAAATAGAGGAAAAAGCCTTCTTCTTATGTTAATAGGATAACTGTATAGATGTCCACACTAATTGCTTTGAAGATTGAATCTGCAAAACCTACTTTTAAATCATTCTAACCCACAATTATATAGTATTGTGGAGCTTAGATTTTAATGGTGATCAGAAGATCAAACAGAAGATGGTAAACAAATATGTGGTAGGGTGAAGGGTAACCTTAAGCAGACAAAAATTGATACGCAATTAATGAGTAAAAATGGATGAACTTCTATATATTTGGGTGGAGGGCTACAATGCCTATATAATGAGACTTTGGATTGGATATATATGATACCAGACCTTCTATAAATTTAGGTCTTTATAAAGGCTAAATTGTGTAATAACCCAGAAGCTTTAAAACAGCGGGTTTATAGAATTCTAAATGATACAGCACTATCTTATAAGTCTAGCTTGTGTCTTTATATAGACTAGTTGTTCAATAGCCCAGATGATTCAAAGGTCTTTTTGTTTTTTTAAAAAGTCTTTGGAGAGGAATTTTATACTGTCCTATGAGGACATTGGCAGATACATATCATAAATTGAAGAGGTAGGTAAGATCCTCCCTATTATTCAGACCTTTCGGGTGTAAGCAGTCTAATAAGAAGATCCATTTGGATTCTGCTTTCAAGAGGCTCTTTTCAAAATTACCCCCTCTCCAGTTCTTGGCAACTTTTTGTATACCTATAAATTTCATGTCTTGTATTCTACCATTGTGCTTCGTGGCAAAATGTTTATAAAGTGTTGTTTCTTTATTTTGTTTTTCGATCAACAGTATGTGCTCTCTGAGCCTATCTCTGAGGCTTCTAGAGGTTTGGCCGATGTATTGGAGCCCACATGAGCATTCCATAAGGTAGATTATCCCCGTATTTTGACATCTAATCAGATCTTTGATAGTAAATTCTTCTCCAGTCTGATTGGACTTGAATTTTTTAGTCTTTACCCCTCTTCTGCATGCTTTGCAGGTGGGGCATGGAAAAAATCCCTTTACTGGTCTCCCCATTGCATCATGTGTATTGGTCTTCTTCTTGGGTAGACTTGGTGCTAATCTATTTTTGAGATTTCCTGTCTTTCTATAAACGAATTTTGGCTGGTTGGGGAGTTTATCTCCAATAATGTCGTCATTTTTTAGAAGGTGCCAGTGTCTTTTAAAGATATTTTCAATGATGTATCGATTGCTGCTGTATTCTGTTATTAATGGTACATTTATAGCATCCTCTGTCTCATATTGCTTATGATCTTTGTATTTGGTTAACTCTTTCCTCTCCACCTGTCGTACTTCTTCTATTTTTTGGTCTAGATGTTCCTCCTTATAACCTCTTTCCACAAATTTCTCTTTTAGTCGTCTCACTTGTTTTTCCCAGGTTTCGATATTTGAACAATTCTTTCGGACCCTTAGGAATTGGCTCTTTGGGATATTTTCTTTCCATTTCTCATGGTGGCAGCTCTCATAGTGTATATAGCTGTTACTGTCAACCGATTTGAAGTACGTAGATGTTTCCCATTTTCCGTTTAGAGCTTCTATTTTTAGATCCAAGAAGACGATTTCCTTAAAGTTCCAGTTGTAGGTGAACTTCAAATTCTGATGGTTTTGATTCATGACCTCAATTGTGTACAAGAGATCTTCTGTTGAGCCCTTCCAGACTATTAGGACATCATCAATATATCTGCGGTATAGGACCAGGTCCGCGCTCGCTGGGCATGAATCCCAGAAGATGCTCTCCCATCTTCCCATGTACAAATTAGCATAGCTGGGCGCGAACCTGGTCCCCATAGCTGTCCCGCAAATTTGTTGGTAGTACATCCCTTCATTGTTAAAATAGTTGTGTGTAAGAATGTACTGGATGCTATCCAATATGAATTTGGCCTGATCTTCTAACATCAGTGGATCTTTATCCAGAAACCATTTGATTGCCTCAAGTCCTTCTTTATGAGGTATGCTGGTGTATAATGCTGCTACGTCGCAGGTTGCAAGGATATAGCCTTCTTCCCATGGTGTGTTGTCTAAGATATTTAAGACTTGTGTTGAGTCTCTTAGATATGACGGGAGGGCCCTTACGTACTTCTGTAGATGTTGGTCCACATACTCCGATAAGTTGCTTGTGAGAGAGCCAATTCCAGAGATAATAGGACGACCCGGAGGGTTCGTTAAAGTTTTGTGTATCTTGGGTAAGTGATACAGTATAGGTGTTATAGGATGGTCAATGTCCAAATATCTGTGCTCTTTTTCGTCTAATATACCCATTGTTCTAGCTTTTGTTAACAGTTCTCTGAGTTCTTCTTGGAAACCTGTAGCGGGATTCTGTTTCAGCTTCAAATACGTTGTTGTGTCCTTTAATAGGCGTTGGTTTTCTGCCATATATTTATCTCTGTCCAGGATGACGATTCCCCCTCCTTTATCGGCTGGTTTTATCGTCAGTTGGTTATTTTCCTCAAGACTTCTGATAGTCTCTATGTGTTGCCTGGACAGATTTTGTCTTATCCTCTTCAATTTCTTTGGTTTGATATCTCTGATGTCTTTAGTAACCATGATCTCAAATGCATCGATGGCATTTCCCTTTGCATAAGTAGGGTAGAAACTTGATTTCGGTTTCAATCCTGTATGTATATAGTTGTTCCCAGCATCAGCTGTAGTGTAGCTTTTTGGTGCCATGGATTCCAAAGGAGATTTGAGAAAGTATCTTTTTAAGGTTAATTTCCTTATAAATTCCTTTGTATTAGTAAACGTTTGGAATTTATCCAGGCTTCTAGTAGGAGCAAATGAGAGGCCGTATTTCAGAACTTCTCTCTCTTCTTTTTTAATGTCATGCCTGCTGAGGTTAAAAATGCCATCGCCAGAATTTATGTTCCTTCTGTTGTCAGCGATACTTGTTTCTATATCTGACTTAGAGGATGTAGCTATCTGTTGGAGATCCTTAATATATGGCTCCAGTCCTTCTTTATCATTTCTGTGCAGTACCTTTATTTTCTTCTTCGTTTTGCCCCCTCCACGTTTGCCTCTGATTCTCTTCTTCTTTGTTGTTTTTAGTTCAGACGTATTTGTTGTTGTTGTATTGTCTTGTCCTTTACTGTTGAAGGGTTCATTCTTAAAAAATGTGATGATGAGGCAATATGGTTCAGAGAATTCCCCAAGTTGGTGTCCACATCTGAAATCTTTTTTTGTGGTTGTTCACCCTGTTTGACGATTGTACCGGTCTTCTTAGATCCCTCCTTACCGTATGGTTCATGGGTTCTCCTTACGTATTCGTTGTGATTTTGATCATTCCTTGGTGCCTCAATGTTATCCTGATGTGTAGACTTATGTTTCGGAGTCCAATAGTGGTTGTTTTTCTCTTCTGTATAATAGTAGTTGTGAGGGTAATTTCCTTTTTCATCTTTATGATAGCTTCTTTGTGTCCCTCTCCTATGATTCCATGGTGAGTAGTTATTTTGACCATAGTTTCCTCTGTCTCTATAGTTATTCCTCTGAAATCTATGTTGGGAAGTTGGTTCCCATGGTTGTGCTGGGCTATCATAGTGCCTATAATAGGGTTCTGATCTAGAATATTGTGACCCCCAATGGTTTCTATTATCCCTTCTCTGATGGTATAGGTCCTGATAGTTGTCAGCCCCATTCCATTCATATCGATTAGGGCTATATTCTCTATATGGCCTATTTCTCTGAGATCTATTCATATAGAATCTTGGAATTTGTGGACGAGGTCTATCAAACCTAACCTGCTGTGTTCTCTGATGTGTTCCTAATGGTGGATCTTCAGGAATTTGATTTGGTTGTTCTAGTGTGTCACCCTCCATATTGTTTCCACCAGAATTAAATTCTGTTTGATTCATTGTATCATCATTACCAACCTCATTTGTTTTTTTCTCATCTAGTTCTCTTCTCAGCTTTTTGGTTTTCTTTGTAATCACGTCTTCTCTAATTTTAGTGACTTTCTTGACTAAATTTACTTTTCTGTCAGTGATGTCAATACCTGAATTTTCTAAATTCATCAAAATTTGCTCATCCTCCTTTATTTCACTATCCGTTTCTTGCATTAATTCTTCCCTATAGTCTATAATAATATTCATTAAAGTGACTGAGGCAATAGATAATGCCTCTGCCCATCTGATCGAGTATTTGGTTTACATATAGGGAAAGCACAGTCTTTTGTGACTAATAGACCCTTAGGCACAATCTCAAGTTCAAGGCATTTCTTAAGAAATGATATATCAGCCTTATATTTTACCTCAGAAACCAATAGTTTTTCAAGGTTTTTGAAAATGGTTTGAACATCTAAACAGTCATCACCTTCTTTGTCAAAATATAAAGTGTCAAAATCAATCTCTTGTCTAATGGCACTGAAGGAATCCATAACCTCAAAGTGAGTAGATTCCAAAGCTGCTAGTACACTGGTTAGAAAGCAAGTCAATAGTGAAAAAGGGTGTGTGTACAAGCGCTAAGGTAATCCCCAAGCTGTATCCAAACAGAGATCCTAACCAACCTCCAAAAAATATGCACAAGTAGTAAGAAGTGAATACAGCGCCAACAAGAGGCCAAGGGATAAATATACTCACAGAGAGATAAAAGAAGATTATTTAATGAACCATGTTAAAAAGCATCAGTAATAAAAGACTATATATAAAAAATGTAAAAAGCACATATAAATAAAATTACAAATACAGGAATATCTTACAGAAGCGGCTCAAAGGGCCAAAGCTGATAATTACAATAAAAACAGAGGTAATAACAGGTGATCAGTGTGAGTGGTACACCAGAATAAGAGTGTATACTAATAAAACAGAATTAGCCTAAGTACAACTGTAGCAAGTGCATCAAGCAAAAAACTAATAAACAATAATACAAACAATAGTGTTCAAAATTAGTGTTACAAAAATAGTGTTCCAAAAAATAGAAAAATGCACTGCAGTGCAAAAAAAAGGGGGGTAGCAAAATAATTGAGTGAGTGCAAATGGATATAAAAATGCTAGCTACTTAATCCAGTGAGGTTAAGATATAATTAAATAAAATACACAATATGCAATAACATAAAAAATAAAATACACAATATGCAATAACATAAAAAGGAAGTGATGCTACACTTTATGGGGGAATCTTTTAGATGTTACACAGGAAGTGGAGGGGAATCTTTTAGATGTTACACAGGAAGTGATACTACACTTTATGGGGGAATCTTTTAGATGTTACACAGGAAGTGAAGGGGAATATTTTAGATGTTACACAGGAAGTGATGCTACACTTTATGGGGGAATCTTTTAGATGTTACACAGGAAGTGGAGGGGAATCTTTTAGATGTTACACAGGAAGTGATGCCACACTTTATGGGGGAATCTTTTAGATGTTACACAGGAAGTGGAGGGGAATCTTTTAGATGTTACACAGGAAGTGATGCTACACTTTATGGGGGAATCTTTTAGATGTTACACAGGAAGTGGAGGGATTTGGCACCCAAACAATACAATTAATCAATTAAACTACCATATAGGCTACTTCTAAACTGTATATAAGGCCAGCTGCCATTACCAATATTCTAGTCTTGAGAAAGGCCCTTTTTTGAGGGCAGAAACGCGTTGACATATTGGTAAGCATTACTTTAATCTTTACTTCATTCTCATATTGGATACACTATGTTGTGAATTTCTTTTTTTACAGGGACACTTTTTAGGATACCATAGGAGCAGCTGACAGGTGCTAGGATCCAATCAGCTACTTCAGCAACCACACTCAGGAATTTGGATCTGTTAAAGTAACTAACATTGGAAGGAATCAATTTCCTCCCTTTCACCTTGCTTTTCATCACCCATTTTTTCCATTTTTTTTGTTTTGATTGACTTATTTTTGTTCTTCACTAACATTTGTTGATCAACTTTTTGAACACTTTTTTGGATTATATTTTATATTTTATTTTTTATGTTATTGCATATTGTGTATTTTATTTTTTATGTTATTGCATATTGTGTATTTTATTTAATTATATCTTAACCTCACTGGATTAAGTAGCTAGCATTTTTATATCCATTTGCACTCACTCAATTATTTTGCTACCCCCCTTTTTTTTTGCACTGCAGTGCATTTTTCTATTTTTTGGAACACTATTTTTGTAACACTAATTTTGAACACTATTGTTTGTATTATTGTTTATTAGTTTTTTGCTTGATGCACTTGCTACAGTTGTACTTAGGCTAATTCTGTTTTATTAGTATACACTCTTATTCTGGTGTACCACTCACACTGATCACCTGTTATTACCTCTGTTTTTATTGTAATTATCAGCTTTGGCCCTTTGAGCCGCTTCTGTAAGATATTCCTGTATTTGTAATTTTATTTATATGTGCTTTTTACATTTTTTATATATAGTCTTTTATTACTGATGCTTTTTAACATGGTTCATTAAATAATCTTCTTTTATCTCTCTGTGAGTATATTTATCCCTTGGCCTCTTGTTGGCGCTGTATTCACTTCTTACTAAAGTACAAAAACAACCAAACACTAAATTACAGAAAATAATAGACAAATTACAAGATTTTTAAACTAATTACACCTAATCGAATCCCCCTAACAAAATACAAAAGCCCCCCAAAATAAAAAAGCCCTACCCTACACTAAATTACAAATAGCCCTTAAAAGGTCCTTTTGCGGGGCATTGCCCCAAAGTAATCAGCTCTTTTACCTGTAAAAAAAATTACAAATCCCCCCCCAACATTAAAACCCACCACCCACACAACCAACCCTACTCTAAAACCCAACCAATACCCCCTTAAAAAAACCTAACACTAACCCCTTGAAGATCACCTTACGGGGAAAAGTCTTCATCCAACCGGGCCGAAGTCCTCAACGAATCCGGCAGAAGTGGTCCTCCAGACGGGCAGAAGTCTTCATCCAGACGGCATCTTCTATCTTCAAGACATCTGACGTGGAGCATCCTCTTCTTTCCACGGCGACTGAAGAATGAAGGTTCCTTTAAGTGACGTCATCCAAGATGGCGTCCCTTCAATTCCGATTGGCTGATAGAATTCTATCAGCCAATCGGAATTAAGGTAGAAAAAATCCTATTGGCTGATGCAATCGGCCAATAGGATTGAGCTGGCATTCTATTGGCTGATTGGAACAGCCAATAGAATGCCAGCTCAATCATATTGGCTGATTGGATCAGCCAATAGGATTAAACTTCAATCCTATTGGCTGATTGCATCAGCCAATAGGATTTTCTCCAACATTGGTGTGTCCGGTCCACGGCGTCATCCTTACTTGTGGGATATTCTCTTCCCCAACAGGAAATGGCAAAGAGTCCCAGCAAAGCTGGTCACATGATCCCTCCTAGGCTCCGCCCACCCCAGTCATTCTCTTTGCCGTTGCACAGGCAACATCTCCACGGAGATGGTTAAGAGTTTTTTGGTGTTTAAATGTAGTTTTATTCTTCTATCAAGTGTTTGTTATTTTAAAATAGTGCTGGTATGTACTATTTACTCTGAAACAGAAAAGGATGAAGATTTCTGTTTGTAAGAGGAAGATGATTTTAGCAGACAGTAACTGAAATCAATTGCTGTTTCCACACAGGACTGTTGAGATGAAGTAACTTCAGTTGGGGGAAACAGTTAGCAGTCTTTTCTGCTTAAGGTATGACTAGCCATATTTCTAACAAGACCATGTAATGCTGGAAGGCTGTCATTTCCCCTCATGGGGACCGGTAAGCCATTTTCTTAGTTAAACATAAAAGAATAAAGGGCTTCAAAAAGGGCTTAAAAACTGGTAGACATTTTTCTGGGCTAAAACAATTGCTTTACTAGGCATATTATGCAGATTCTAACTAATTATTGGTATTATAATCTTGGGGAACGTTTAGAAAAACGGCAGGCACTGTGTTGGACACCTTTTTCAGATGGGGGCCTTTCTAGTTATAGACAGAGCCTCATTCTGGGACTGTATAGGGGTTAAATGTAAAAACGGCTCCGGTTCCGTTAATTTAAGGGTTAAAGCTCTGAAATTTGGTGTGCAATACTTTTAATGCTTTAAGACACTGTGGTGAAATTTTGGTGAATTTTGAACAATTCCTTCATACTTTTTCACATATTCAGTAATAAAGTGTTTTCAGTTTGAAATTTAAAGTGACAGTAACGGTTTTATTTTAAAACGTTTTTTTGTGCTTTGTTGACAAGTTTAAGCCTGTTTAACATGTCTGTACCATCAGATAAGCTATGTTCTATATGTATGAAAGCCAATGTGTCTCCCCATTTAAATTTATGTGATAATTGTGCCATAGTGTCCAAACAAAGTAAGGACAGTAATGCAACAGATAATGATATTGCCCAAGATGATTCCTCAAATGAGGGGAGTAAACATGATACTACATCATCCCCTACTGTGTCTACACCAGTTATGCCCACACAGGAGGCCCCTAGTACATCTAGTGCCCCAATGCTTATTACCATGCAACAATTAACGGCTGTAATGGATAACTCCATAGCAAATCTTTTATCCAAAATGCCTACTTATCAGAGAAAGCGCGATTGCTCTGTTTTAAACACTAAAGAGCAAGAGGACGCTGATGATAACTGTTCTGACATACCCTCACACCAATCTCAAGGGGCCATGAGGGAGGTTTTGTCTGATGGAGAAATTTCAGATTCAGGAAAAATTTCTCATCAAGCTGAACCTGATGTTGTGACATTTAAATTTAAATTAGAACATCTCCGCGCACTGCTTAAGGAGGTGTTATCTACTCTGGATGATTGTGACAATTTGGTCATTCCAGAGAAATTATGTAAGATGGACAAGTTCCTAGAGGTTCCGGTGCCCCCCGACGCTTTTCCTATACCCAAGCGGGTGGCGGACATAGTAAATAAAGAGTGGGAAAGGCCCGGCATACCTTTTGTTCCCCCCCCTATATTTAAGAAATTATTTCCTATAGTCGACCCCAGAAAGGACTTATGGCAGACAGTCCCCAAGGTCAAGGGGGCGGTTTCTACTCTAAACAAACGCACTACTTTTCCTATCGAAGATAGTTGTGCTTTCAAAGATCCTATGGATAAGAAATTAGAGGGTTTGCTTAAAAAGATTTTTGTACAGCAAGGTTACCTTCTACAACCAATTTCATGCATTGTTCCTGTCACTACGGCAGCGTGTTTCTGGTTCGAGGAACTAGAAAAATCGCTCAGTAAAGAATCTTCGTATGAGGAGGTTATGGACAGAGTTCAAGCACTTAAATTGGCTAACTCTTTTGTTTTAGATGCCGCTTTGCAATTAGCTAGATTAGCGGCGAAAAATTCAGGGTTTGCTGTCGTGGCGCGCAGAGTGCTTTGACTAAAGTCTTGGTCAGCGGATGTGTCTTCCAAGACAAAATTGCTTAACATTCCTTTCAAAGGTAAAACATTATTTGGACCTGATTTGAAAGAGATTATTTCAGACATCACTGGGGGAAAGGGCCACGCCCTCCCACAGGATAGGTCTTTTAAGGCTAATAATAAGCCTAATTTTCGTCCCTTTCGCAGAAACGGACCAGTCTCTAATTCTGTATCCTCTAAGCAAAAGGGTAATACTTCACAACCCAAACCAGCCTGGAAACCAATGCAAGGCTGGAACAAGGGTAAGCAGGCCAAGAAGCCTACCACTGCTACCAAAACAGCATGAAGGGATAGCCCCCGATCCGGGACCGGATCTAGTGGGGGGCAGACTTTCTCTCTTTGCTCAGGCTTTGGCAAGAGATGTTCAGGATCCTTGGGCGCTAGAAATAGTTTCTCAAGGTTATCTCCTGGAATTCAAGGAACTACCCCCAAGGGGAAGGTTCCACAGGTCTCAATTATCTTCAAACCAAATAAAGAGACAGGCATTCTTACATTGTGTAGAAGACCTGTTAAAGATGGGAGTGATACATCCAGTTCCAATAAGAGAACAAGGAATGGGATTTTATTCCAATCTGTTCATAGTTCCCAAAAAAGAGGGAACATTCAGACCAATTTTGGATCTAAAGATCCTAAACAAATTTCTCAGGGTACCATCGTTCAAAATGGAAACTATTCGAACGATCCTACCTACTATCCAGGAAAATCAATTTATGACTACCGTGGATTTAAAGGATGCGTACCTACATATTCCTATCCACAAGGAACATCATCAGTTCCTAAGGTTCGCTTTTCTGGACAAGCATTACCAGTTTGTGGCACTTCCATTTGGATTAGCCACTGCTCCAAGGATTTTCACAAAGGTACTAGGGTCCCTTCTAGCGGTTCTAAGACCAAGGGGCATTGCAGTAGTACCTTACTTGGACGACATCCTGATTCAAGCGTCGTCCCTGTCAAAAGCAAAGGCTCATACGGACATCGTCCTAGTCTTTCTCAGATCTCACGGATGGAAGGTGAACAAAGAAAAAAGTTCTCTGTCCCCGTCAACAAGAGTTCCCTTCTTGGGAACAATAATAGATTCCTTAGAAATGAGGATTTTTCTGACAGAGGTCAGAAAATCAAAACTTCTAAGCTCTTGTCAAGTACTTCATTCTGTTCCTCGTCCTTCCATAGTGCAGTGCATGGAAGTAATAGGATTGATGGTTGCAACAATGGACATAGTTCCTTTTGCACGAATTCATCTAAGACCATTACAACTGTGCATGCTCAGACAGTGGAATGGGGATTATACAGACTTGTCTCCGACGATTCAAGTAGATCAAAAGACCAGAGATTCACTCCGTTGGTGGCTGACCCTGGACAATCTGTCACAGGGAATGAGCTTCCGCAGACCAGAGTGGGTCATTGTCACGACCGACGCCAGCCTAGTGGGCTGGGGCGCGGTCTGGGAATCCCTGAAAGCTCAGGGTCTATGGTCTCGGCAAGAGTCTCTTCTCCCGATAAACATTCTGGAACTGAGAGCGATATTCAATGCTCTCAGAGCTTGGCCTCAACTAGCAAAGGCCAAATTCATAAGGTTTCAGTCAGACAACATGACGACCGTTGCATATATCAATCATCAGGGGGGAACAAGGACTTCCCTGGCGATGAAAGAAGTGACCAAGATAATTCAATGGGCGGAGGATCACTCCTGCCACTTGTCTGCGATCCACATCCCAGGAGTGGAAAATTGGGAAGCGGATTTTCTGAGTCGTCAGACATTCCATCCGGGGGAGTGGGAACTCCATCCGGAAATCTTTGCCCAAATAACTCAATTATGGGGCATTCCAGACATCGATCTGATGGCGTCTCGTCAGAACTTCAAGGTTCCTTGCTACGGGTCCAGATCCAGGGATCCCAAGGCGACCCTAGTAGATGCACTAGTAGCACCTTGGACCTTCAACCTAGCTTATGTATTCCCACCGTTTCCTCTCATCCCCAGGCTGGTAGCCAGGATCAATCAGGAGAGAGCCTCGGTGATCTTGATAGCTCCTGCATGGCCACGCAGGACTTGGTATGCAGACCTGGTCAATATGTCATCGGCTTCACCATGGAAGCTACCTTTGAGACAGGACCTTCTTGTTCAGGGTCCATTCGAACATCCGAATCTGGTTTCCCTCCAACTGACGGCTTGGAGATTGAACGCTTGATTTTATCAAAGCGTGGGTTTTCAGATTCTGTAATAGATACTCTGATTCAGGCTAGAAAGCCTGTAACTAGAAAAATTTACCATAAAATATGGAAAAAATATATCTGTTGGTGTGAATCTAAAGGATTCCCATGGAACAAGATAAAAATTCCTAAGATTCTATCCTTTCTACAAGAAGGTTTGGAGAAAGGATTATCTGCAAGTTCTCTGAAGGGACAGATCTCTGCTTTATCTGTTTTACTTCACAAAAGACTGGCAGCTGTGCCAGATGTTCAAGCATTTGTTCAGGCTCTGGTTAGGATCAAGCCTGTTTACAGACCTTTGACTCCTCCCTGGAGTCTAAATCTAGTTCTTTCAGTTCTTCAAGGGGTTCCGTTTGAACCCTTACATTCCGTAGATATTAAGTTATTATCTTGGAAAGTTTTGTTTTTGGTTGCAATTTCTTCTGCTAGAAGAGTTTCAGAGTTATCTGCTCTGCAGTGTTCTCCGCCCTATCTGGTGTTCCATGCAGATAAGGTGGTTTTGCGTACTAAGCCTGGTTTTCTTCCGAAAGTTGTTTCCAACAAAAATATTAACCAGGAGATAGTTGTACCTTCTTTGTGTCCGAATCCAGTTTCAAAGAAGGAACGTTTGTTACACAATTTGGACGTAGTCCGTGCTCTAAAATTCTATTTAGAGGCTACTAAAGATTTCAGACAAACATCTTCCTTGTTTGTTGTTTATTCTGGTAAAAGGAGAGGTCAAAAAGCGACTTCTACCTCTCTTTCCTTTTGGCTTAAAAGCATTATCCGATTGGCTTATGAGACTGCCGGACGGCAGCCTCCTGAAAGAATCACAGCTCACTCCACTAGGGCTGTGGCTTCCACATGGGCCTTCAAGAACGAGGCTTCTGTTGACCAGATATGTAAGGCAGCGACTTGGTCTTCACTGCACACTTTTGCCAAATTTTACAAATTTGATACTTTTGCTTCTTCGGAGGCTATTTTTGGGAGAAAGGTTTTGCAAGCCGTGGTGCCTTCCATTTAGGTGACCTGATTTGCTCCCTCCCTACATCCGTGTCCTAAAGCTTTGGTATTGGTTCCCACAAGTAAGGATGACGCCGTGGACCGGACACACCAATGTTGGAGAAAACAGAATTTATGCTTACCTGATAAATTACTTTCTCCAACGGTGTGTCCGGTCCACGGCCCGCCCTGGTTTTTTAATCAGGTCTGATGAATTATTTTCTCTAACTACAGTCACCACGGTATCATATGGTTTCTCCTATATATATTTCCTCCTGTCCGTCGGTCGAATGACTGGGGTGGGCGGAGCCTAGGAGGGATCATGTGACCAGCTTTGCTGGGACTCTTTGCCATTTCCTGTTGGGGAAGAGAATATCCCACAAGTAAGGATGACGCCGTGGACCGGACACACCGTTGGAGAAAGTAATTTATCAGGTAAGCATAAATTCTGTTTTTCCTACCTTAATTCCGATTGGCTGATAGAATTCTATCAGCCAATCGGAATTGAAGGGACGCCATCTTGGATGACGTCACTTAAAGGAACCTTCATTCTTCAGTCGCCGTGGAAAGAAGAGGATGCTCCACGTCAGATGTTTTGAAGATGGACCCGCTCCGCGCCGGATGGATGAAGATAGAAGATGCTGTCTGGATGAAGACTTCTGCCCATCTGGAGGACCACTTCTGCCCGTCTGGAGGACCACTTCTGCTGGATTCGTTGAGGACTTCGGCCCGGTTGGATGAAGACTTCTCCCAGTAAGGTGATCTTCAAGGGGTTAGTGTTAGGTTTTTTTAAGGGGGTATTGGGTGGGTTTTAGAGTAGGGTTGGTTGTGTGGGTGGTGGGTTTTAAGGTTGGGGGGGGGGGGATTTGTAATTTTTTTTACAGGTAAAATAGTGGATTACTTTGGGGCAATGCCCCGCAAAAGGCCCTTTTAAGGGCTATTTGTAATTTAGTGTAGGGTAGGGCTTTTTTATTTTTAGGGGGCTTTTTTATTTTGTTAGGGGGATTAGATTAGGTGTAATTAGTTTAAAAATCTTGTAATTTGTTTATTATTTTCTATAATTTAGTGTTTTTTTTTTTTTTTTTACTTTAGCTAATTTTATTTAATTGTATTTAATTTAGGGAATTAATTTAACTATAGTGTAGTGTTAGGTGTTAGTGTAACTTAGGTTAGGTTTTATTTTACAGGTACTTTTGTATTTATTTTAGCTAGGTAGTTTATTAAATAGTTAATAACTATTTAATAACTATTCTACCTAGTTAAAATAAATACAAACTTGCCTGTAAAATAAAAATAAACCCTAAGCTAGATACAGTGTAACTATTAGTTATATTGTAGCTAGCTTAGGGTTTATTTTACAGGTAAGTATTTAGTTTTAAATAGGAATAATTTAGTTGATTATAGTAATTTTATTGAGATTTATTTAAATTATATTTAAGTTAGGGGGGTTAGGGTTAGACTTAGGTTTAGGGGTTAATATGTTTATTATAGTTGTGGCGACGTTGGGGGCGGCAGATTAGGGGTTAATGATATTTAACTAATGTTTACGAGGCGGGAGTGTGGCAGTTTAGGGGTTAATATGTTTATTATAGTGGCGGCGAAATTGGGGACGGCAGATTAGGGGTTAAGAAGTGTAGGTAGGTTGCGGCGACATTGGGGAAGGCAGATTAAAGGTTAATAAATATAATGTAGGTGTCGGCGATGTTGGGGGCATCAGATTTGGGGTTTATAAGTATAATGTAGGTGGCGGCGGTGTCTGGAGCGGCAGATTAGGGGTTAATAATGTAATGTAGGTTGCGGCGATGTCGGGGGCGGCAGATTAGGGGTTAATAAGTGTAAGACTAGGGGTGTTTAGACTCTGGGTTCATGTTAGGGTGTTTGGTGTAGACAAACATTTTATTTCCCAATAGGAATCAATGGGGCTCCGTTAGGGAGTTTTACGCTGCTTTTTTGCACGTGTTAGACTTTTTTCAGCCGGCTCTCCCCGTTATTTCCTATGGGGAAATCGTGCACAAGCATGTTACACTAGCTCACCGCTGACTTAAAGGGACATGCTAGCCACGTTTTTTCTTTTATGATTTAGAAAGAGAATGCAATTTTAAATATCTTTCTAATTTACTTATTATCTAATTTGTTTTATTCTCTTGATATTCCTTGATGAAAAGCATATCTAGATATGCTCACTAGCTGCTGATTGGTTGCTGCACATAGAAGCATTGTGTGATTGGCTCACCATGTGCATTGCTTTTTCTTCTATTAAGGATATTTAAAAAATGAAGCAAAATAAATAATGGAAGTAAATTGTAATGTTGTTTAAATTTCTATTCTCTATCTGAATCATGAAAGAAAGATTTTGGGTTTAGTGGCCCTTTAAGCAGCGCTGGTATTGGAGTGCTGTAATAAGCAAAATTTTGCTCAACGCTCACTTCTTGTCTGGTTTGTAAAAACTCGTAATACCAGCGCTGTCTGTAAGTGAGTGGTGAGCATAAACTGCTCGTTAGCACCGCACAGCCTCTAACGCAAAACTCGTAATCTAGGTGATAGTGATTAAAATGACATTTAAAAGTAATCATTATGCAGGCAAGCACAGATACGTATAACTGCAGTATTTAAAGTTTACTGTCATGTTAATAATTCATTTTCTACGATTAAGAATACATGTAGGAGGGCAGTATGTTTTTTTGTGTCATTTTTAAATGTGAAGCCACAGCCACAATAACCACTCCACACTCCAAGCCACACGCCAAAACTTTAAACTACCAACTGTCATTAGATCAAAAGTATGCTAAGTTTCATGAAAATACATTCAGCCATGTCAGCTTTAGTACTTGCCAACAATCTCAAATATAAGTCAAAGGAATGTTTCTGCAAAACAGCACTCTTGATTGACCAATTTAATTAATTAAAATGTGTCAGTGTTGTAGTCACTAATTATGGCCACAAAACTGATAAATACATTTTTACTTTTTTTATGCAACTTTGAATATTCATATTTAAACAGAAGCTTTGTTCAAACTTAAAATAAATCTATCTATCTACATAAGAAGCTGCTGTGCACGTTTTTAATTCTTTGCTAATTTCTGTTAGAGTGATAGTTTGTTTATCAGGGTAATATTAATGTGCAATTACCGTTTCGATACAGAGAGATATGCGTACATATTATATTTAATAAAAATGCCTTACAATTAGTTTTTTCATAGTTACTGTTAATTAGATTTAAGAAATTTTATACTGAATAATTAATTATGAATAGGATATTTCTTTTGCTGTTGGAATTGACCTGTTAACCAGTGAGGAACAAATAGGTGTCAGTTGCACAAAAATATGCTCTTCCTGTTTAACTATTTTTTTTTTTTGTTTTGTTTACATGTTTAACAGCTTATTTTTTATATACATGACAGAAACATTCGGCTAGATTACGAGTTTTGCGGTAAGAAGGGTGCGGTGTTAACTTGCACGTTATTGTCACCGCTCACTTCCCTAAAGCGCTGGTATTACAGGTTTTCATAAACCCTGCGTTATTAGGCAAGAAGTGAGCGTAGAGCAAAATTGTGCTCCATACCGCACTCCAATACCAGCGCTGCTGAAAGCCGCAGTAAGATGGTTTTACGTGCTCGTGCACTATTTCCCCATAAACATCAATAGGGAGAGCCGGCTGAAAAATAGCCTAACACCTGCAAAAAAGCAGTGTAAAGCTCAGTAACGCAGCCCCATTGATTCCTATGGGGAAACTAAATTTATGTTTACACCTAACACCCTAACATGAACCCTGAGTCTAAACACCCCTAATCTTACACTTATTAGCCCCTAATCTGCCGCTCCCGACATCGTCGACACCTACATAATGTTATTAACCCCTAATCTGCCGCCCCAACATCGCCGCCACTATAATAAACATATTAACCCCTAAACCGCCGTACTCCCGCATCGCAAACACTAGTTAAATATTATTAACCCCTAATCTGCCGCCTCTAACATCGCCGCCACCTACCTACATTTATTAACCCCTAATCTGCCGCCCCAACATCGCCGCCACTATAATAAACATATTAACCCCTAAATCGCCGTACTCCCGCATCGCAAACACTAGTTAAATATTATTAACCCCTAATCTGCCGCCTCTAACATCGCCGCCACCTACCTACATTTATTAACCCCTAATCGTCTGCCCCAACATCGTCGACACCTACATAATGTTATTAACCCCTAATGTGCCGCCCCCAACGTCACTGCCACTATACTAAATTTATTAACCCCTAAACCTAAGTCTAACCCTAACACCCCCTAACTTAAATCTAAATAAAAATTCCTATCATTAACTTAATAATTCCTATTTAAAACTAATAGTTACATTGTATCTAGCTTAGGGTTTATTTTTATTTTACAGGCAAGTTTGTATCTATTTTAACTAGGTAGAATAGTTACTAAATAGTTATTAACTATTTACTAACTAGCTAAAATAAATACAAATAAATAAATACAATCAGCCAATAGAATGCAAGCTCAATCCTATTGGCTGATTGCAATAGGATTGAGCTTGCATTCTATAGGATTTTTTCACCTTTAATTCCGATTGGCTGATAGAATTCTATCAGCCAATCGGAATTAAAGGGACGCCATCTTGGATGACGTCATTTAAAGGAACCTTCATTCTTCGTTAGTCATCGGAAGAAGAGGATGCTCTGCGCCGAATGTCTTGAAGATGGAGCCGCTCCGCGCCGGATGGATGAAGGTAGAAGATGCCGTCTGGATGAAGACTTCTGCCCGTCTGGAGGACCACTTCTGCCGGCTTGGATGAAGACTTCTCCCGGCTTCGTTGAGGACTTCTTGCCGCTTGGATGAAGACTTCTCCCGGCTTCGTTGAGGATGGATGTCCGGTCTTCAAAACTGTAAGTGGATCTTCGTGGGTTAGTGTTAGGTTTTTTAAGTTTTTTTTTGGGTGTGTTTTATTTTTAGATTAGGGCTTTTGGGCTGAAAAAGAGCTAAATGCCCTTTTAAGGGCAATGCCCATACAAATGCCCTTTTCAGGGCAATGGGGAGCTTAGGTTTTTATAGTTAGGATTTTATTTGAGGGATTGGTTGTGTGGGTGGTGGGTTTTACTGTTGGGAGGTTGTTTGTATTTTTTTTTTTTACAGGTAAAAGAGCCGATTTATTTGGAGCAATGCCCCGCAAAAGGCCCTTTTAAGGGCTATTGGTAGTTTAGTTTAGGCTAGGGGTTTTTTTATTTTGGGGGCGCTTTTTATTTTGATAGGGCTATTAGATTAGGTGTAATTGGTTTAAATTTCTGATCATTTCTTTTTTTATTTTGTGTAATTTAGTGTTTGTTTTTTTGTAATTTAGGTAATTGTATTTAATGTAATTTATTTAATTGTAGTGTAAGGTTAGGTGTTAGTGTAAGACAGGTTAGGTTTTATTTTACAGGTAAATTTTGTATTTATTTTAACTAGGTAGTTAGTAAATAGTTAATAACTATTTAGTAACTATTCTACCTAGTTAAAATAAATACAAACTTGCCTGTAAAATAAAAATAAACCCTAAGCTAGCTACAATGTAACTATTATTTATATTGTAGCTAGCTTAGGGTTTATTATATAGGTAAGTATTTAGTTTTAAATAGGAATTATTTAGGTAATGATAGTAGGTTTTATTTAGATTTATTTTAATTATATTAAAGTTAGGGGGTGTTAGGGTTAGGGTTAGACTTAGGTTTAGGGGTTAATAAATTTAGTATAGTGGCGGCGATGTTGGGGTTAATAAGTATAATGTAGGTGTCGGCGATGTTGGGGTCAGCAGATTAGGGGTTAATAATATTTAACTAGTGTTTGCGAGGCGGGAGTATGGTGGTTTAGGGGTTAATATGTTTATTATAGTGGCGGCAATGTCCGGAGCGGCAGATTAGGGGTTAATAATTTTATTTTAGTGTTTGCGATGCGGGAGGGCCTCAGTTTAGGGGTTAATAGGTAGTTTATGGGTGTTAGTGTACTTTTTAGCACTTTAGTTCTGAGTCTTATGCTACAGCTTTGTAGCGTAAAACTCATAACTACTGACTTTAGATTGTGTTACGAATCTTGCAGGATAGGCTGTACTGCTCACTTTTTTTTTGGCCTCCCAGAAAAAGCTTGTAATACCGGCGCTATGGAAGTCCCATTGAAAAAAGACTTTATGCAAATTGCGTAAGTTAATTTGCGGTACGGTCAAAAATGTGTGCGGTGCCCCTAAATCTGCAAGACTCGTAATACCAGCGGTAGTGAAAAAGCAGCGTTATGAGCCTTAACGCTGCTTTTTCACTCATACCGCAAAACTCGTAATCTAGCCGATTGTTAGTACTATGTCATTTTAAATATTGCAAATATTGTCCCGAGATGGGACAATTGGAGTAAAAATATTAAAGTTTTAACCTTCAACACATAAAATATATGGTAATATAGTGTCCTCTATTTAATATTGGCACATTTGGTAAATATGAGCAAAGAAGGCTGCAAAAAATTGTCTTTATTGTTAAACTTTTGATCTTTTGTTAAAAAAAATACACAAAAATACTCTGCTCTCATGGATATCAAACAATTGCAAACACAACACAGGTTTAGAAAAAAAACAAAAACGTTAAATATATGTGTGGCACAATTATTGGTACCCCTATGAATTCATATGAGAAAAATATATTTGAAGTATATTCCCATTGATATTTTAAATTTTTTAGTATACCTAGGTGACAAGGAACAAGAAATTGTTCAACCATGACTTCCTGTTTCACAGGGGTATAAAAATGAGGAAACACATAGGCCAAATTCCCTTAGTCATTCATCACAATGGGCAAGGCCAACGAATATAGCTGTGATGTGCGGCAAAAGGTTGTTGAGCTTCACAAAATGGGAAGTGGCTATAAGAAAATAGCAAAAAGCATTTCCACCATCAGGGCAATAATTAGGAAATTTCAGTCAATTGGAAATGTAATGAATCAACCTGGAAGAGGACAAGTGTCTATATTTTCTCAACGCAATGTGAAGAGGATGGTTCGAGTGGCCAAAATATCTTCAAGGATCACAGCTGGAGAATTGCAGAAGTTGTTGCGTCTTGGGGTCAGAATGTTTCCAAAACTACAATCCGGCATCACCTACATCACCTCAAGTTGTTTGGAAGGGTTTCAAGGAAAAAGTCTCTACTCTTATCCAAAAAAAAAACTCAACGGTCTTCAGTTTGTCAGACACTACTGGAACTGTAAATAGGATCAGGTTCTATGGTCAGATGAAACCAAAATAGAGCTTTTTGGCAATAAACACCATAAGTGGGTTTGGCGCACACAGAGAGGAAGCCATGTGGAAAAGTTCCTTATGCACACGGTTAAATATGGTGGTGGCTCTTTAATGTTTTGGGGCTATTTTTCTGCCAGAGGACCTGGACATTTTGCTAGGATACATTGCATCATGGACTCTATCAAATATAGATTCTGACCACAAAACCAAGGTATTGCCAGCAACTTCGAAATTTGAAGGATCGGGAGAGATTCTGTATAGAAGAATGGTCTCAGATCCCTTGCCATGTATTCTCCAACCTCATCAGTTATTATAGGAGAAGACTAACTCATAGCTATTTTCTTGGCAAAGGGAGGTAGCATAACGTATTGAATAAAAAGGTGCCAATAATGCTACCACACATATCATTAACATTTTTTTTTTTTTTTGATAGACCTGAGTTATGTTTGCAATTGTTTGATACTCATGCGAGCAGAGTATTTTTGTGTATTTTTTGAGCAAAAGATCAAAAGTTTAAACAATAAAGACAAATTTTCACGTCCTTCGTTGCTCATAAAAAAGGGATGTCTTCTAGTGCTCTTGCAAATGTAAAACATTCTTGCAAAACTGCTGCAATATAGTGCTGCAGACGTGCACGCTCAAAGAATACCAAGGGAACAAATACATTTTGATAATAGAAATAAATTGGAAAGTTGTTTTTAATGATGTGCTTTATCTGAATCACGAAAGAAAAAAAAAAAAGGGTTTCATGTCCCTTTAATTCTAAAATAATATAAAATACAAAGTACAAAGTGTAAATAACAAAACTATCAGGTCATGCAGTTCTATATTTCACTGGGCTGGCCTCTCTTTCACATCCAGAAATGCCAGGAACTCTCCATAGAGATGTATAGCAAAATCTGCCTTTCTAGATTCTTGCAACAGATCATTTTAGATCATCTTATCGGCAGAGAGCATAAGATCTTTGGGCCCCATATGTCTTCTGACCTCATTCCCAAGTTATAGGGTACTTACTATTTATTCCATGTGCATTGATACATGTAATTAGGAAAGTAAAAGCCCCCCCACTGTCATTACTAGTGGCTGTCTCATCAGTATTCCTGCTGGCTTCTATATACAAAATGTTTCATCCTCTGTACAAAAGTTTTAAACCATTAAAAATATGCTTGCTGTGTTATTTTCTTTTTGTAGACCACACAGTTTAATTTTTATTTATATACGCTGTGTAATTTCACTGCTATCCTTTCAGTAATAGAAACCAGTCATATTGTATCCAATTTCAAATTGTGTAAAGATTTCATCACATGTATTGTTACGTTTAATGCACTATCATTCATTTTCATCATAATCATTCTGATCTAGAAGCTGACAAATTTAGTATTGAAAACAAAATTACATGTAGAATAGTTCTGGATATTTGATAATCTATTATTGAAATAATAGAGCGACAGCTTGAAGAATATAGCTCATTAGTGAGAAATAATAACTTCATTTCACTAGCATCTTGTCCCCACACACCTGCTAACTTCCTCTCTCTGGTCTGGTAAATTTCGCACTTTCTGAGGACGCATATGTTGCTCAGTGAGCAATACACAGTCTTGCACTGCTTCCTTACTCCAGCATATTTTTTTCTTATTTAGTTTGAAAATTCCTGGATCTTTCACAGTCATCTAGAATTATGTTTCTTGGCCTTTTGCCATACCTCGTACTCTGTCTTCATTGTAGCTGATGTCAGTTTCTCTCCATCTGTCTCTTTTTTTCAGTCTCTTTTACCTTATTTAAAGGGATGTGAAACAGTCTGTTTCATTGTTGTAATAAAAAAGCACAAAGCTGGGAGAAAGCATTGCAATATTTATTATTCATCTATATAAATGGATTTGACCTTTTTATTTATTTTTTACTCTACATTTGAGCAGAGTATTTTACTTCCTGTCAGAACCCTACAAGGAGGAGGAGGCCTTTGCTTGAAGGTTTATGATGTCATAAAACTTCTAGGTTAGTGAATCGAATAGATAACAGGGATTCAGGTTTGCTCATGTCCAAAACTGACAAATTAAAAACTCAAAATTCTTTACTCTTATCACACTGGGGGCAGGGGCTACACTAAGAATTGCTAAGTGCTTCTTTTTCAAGAAATCAAGTAAGTTATTTGCTGGCGTTTTTTACACAGTCTGTTCCTTTGTATCTTTACTTTGCTTTAACATATTTATTTTTACCAAAGGAGCACTGTTTAATATCCCTTTAACCCCTTAACGACCGCAATGTACCATTAATGGGTTAATGTACTCTCTTTTTTTTAGAGATAGACCGATTTATCGGAGCGGACGATTTTTAGTGCCGATATTTGGAATTTCTGAAATATCGGCATCAGCCAGAAATTTACCGATATTACCGATATGGAGCAAATCAAAAGAAATTTTAGCTCTGTGTACTTCAGGGAAACTATATAGTTTTAAGTGACACAAATCATCACACAAATCATCTATAGCACATATAAGCTAAACATAGCATCTAATAATAAATAGCACTGATAACAGAGTCCAAGCCCAGGTGTTCCTGGGAGCTCAGTTACCAACTACCATACCACCAATGGCAGGTCTGTAGATGGACTTGCATAAACAAACATATATGATTTGTCAAATGGAAAATGTGATCTTTAAGTACACTTAGAGCTACATAGTTTCCCTGAAGTACAGAGCTAAATTACTTTTGATTTACGCATAGGGGTCAGCAATACATAAAATCAATCTGTGTGCTAATTGCTGTCACAAATAGAACATTATTTAATGAAGTGGCAGCAATATATGAAAAAAAAACAGAAGCTGTTTAACAGGAGAACATGCTGAAATGTTATGCTTCCTGTACTATACTGTTTTTCTACTTAACTGGGAGTACTGAAGAAATCGTGTACTGTCTAGCTTTGCAGTACTGACTTAAATTAAAGGGACAGTCAAGTAAAAAAAAAAAAAAACTTTCATGATTTAAATAGGGAATGTAATTTTAAACAACTTTCCAATTTACTTTTATTACCAATTTTGATTTGTTCTCTTGGTATTCTTAGTTGAAAGCTAAACCTAGGAGGTTCACATGCTAGTTTCTTAGACCTTGAAGGCCGCCTCTAATCTAAAAGCATTTTGACAGTTTTCACCACTAGAGGGCGTTAGTTCATATGTTTCACATAGATAACATTGAGCTCAGGCACGTGAAGCTCCTAGGAGCAAGCACTGATTGGCTAAAAATGCAAGTCTGTCAAAAGAACTGAAATAAGGGGGCAGTTTGCAGAGGCTTAGATGCAAGGTAATCACAGAGGAAAAAAGTTTATTATTATAACTGTGTTGGTTATGCAAAACTGGGGAATGGGTAATAAAGGGATTGTCTACATTTTTAAACAACAAAAATTCTGGTGTTTACTGTCCCTTTAAATTTTATATCAGTGTGCAGTGTAAAAGGGATTTATGCCATTTTTCTTTGTTTTGGGAAGCAATTTAATAAGTTAATTTTCAAGCACTTTATTTTTCCCAGTTGTTTACTTTTAATGTTTAAAATTTTAATAAACATGTTCAGTTTATATCAGATTTGTGTAGAAATTGTTTTGATATTTCAAAATTTTAAATGTATAGAAGAATATCGGCCCCTATTATCGGTTATCGGCCTAAAAGGCAGTCAATAATCGGTATCAGCCCTGAAAAAACGATATCGGTCATATCCCTACTTTTTTTTTATATGAATCAGAGGAGAGAGAAATAGAAAGAGAGGGGAGAGACAAAAAGAGAGAGGAAAGAGCTAGAGAGAGAGGAAAGAGCTAGAGAGAGGGGGAAGAGCAGAAGAGAGGGGGAGAGAGAGCAAAAGAGAGGGGAAAGAGCAAAATAGAGGGAAGAGAGAGAAAAAGAGAGGGGGGAGAGAGAAAATAAGAGGAGGAAAGAGAGAGAGCAAAAGAGAGGGGAAGAGAGAGAGAGCAAAAGAGAGGGGAAGAGAGAGAGAGCAAAAGAGGGGAAGAGAGAGAGCAAAAGAGAGGGGGTGGGGGTGGGGGGAGAGAGAGCAAAAGAGAGGGGGGAGAGAGAGCAAAAGAGAGGGGGGAGAGAGAGCAAAAGAGAGGGGGGAGAGAGAGCAAAAGAGAGGGGGGAGAGAGAGCAAAAGAGAGGGGGAAGAGAGAGCAATAGAGAGGGGAAGAGAGAGAGCAAAAAGAGGGTGGAGAGAGAGCAAAAGAGAGGAGAGAGAGCAAAAGAGAGGGGGAAAGAGAGAAATAGAGAGGGGGGAGAGGGAGAAAAAGAGAGGGGGAGAGAGAGCCATAGAGAGGGAGAGATATAGCAAAAGAGAGGGATGGAGAGAGAGAGAAAAATAGAGGAGAGGGAGACAGAGCAAAATAGAGGGGGAGAGAGAGAGCGCAAAAGAGAGGGGGAGAGAGAGAGCGCAAAAGAGAACGCAAAAGAGGGAGGAGAGAGGGAGCAAAAGAGAGGGGGGAGAGAGGGAGCAAAAGAGAGGGGGAGAGGGAGCAAAAGAGAGGGGGAGAGAGATAGCAAGAGAGGTGGAGCACAAGAGAGTGCAAAAGAGAGGGGGAGAGAGTGCAAAAGAGAGGGGGAGAGAGCGCAAAAGAGAGGGGGAGAGAGCGCAAAAGAGAGGGGGAGAGAGCGCAAAAGAGAGGGGGAGAGAGCGCAAAAGAGAGGGGGAGAGAGCGCAAAAGAGAGGGGGAGAGAGCGCAAAAGAGAGGGGGAGAGAGCGCAAAAGAGAGGGGGAGAGAACGCAAAAGAGAGGGGGAGAGAGATAGCAAGGGGTGGGACCGCTATACTGCAAAAAATGGCCCGTGTAAACAGGCTTTAGGACTAGTATGTAATAAAACGCTAAAATGTTTTATTTTTCCATCTAATTAAGGGTGGGGTTCCCCCCCCCATTTTTTAATTGATTAATTTTCTTTCTAACTAGTAGAATTATGACTCCATCAGCCAATTAACCAATGAATGCCTACATATGCAACATGCATTTCCTTATACTTTCAGTTTACTTTTTTCATAATTGTTCCCATTCACAGTAGAATTATTTTTTGATACAATATTACTTTAATAATTGGAGCGCCTTACATACACGTACTAACATGAAAAGGTCACCGGTATACTGCAGACATTTTAGCCGCTTCTGTCTTTTGAGAAAGCTTTGTCATTTCTGAATCTAGATCTTTGGTTATTTGAAGGTTATTTATTAAAATGTAATGTAAAAATAGACATGAAAGGCTCTAGAAGATTGATCAGTGCAGGGAAAAGGTTAGTAAAGTTCAAATTAAACTTGCATGATTCAAATAGAGCTTATTCTTTTAAATTCACTTCCATTATCAAATTATTGTTCACTTGGTATCCTTTGTGAAAAGCATATGTACATATCCTCAGCCGCAGCGATGAGCTACTAGAAGCGAGCTGATGATTGGTAGCTACACACATTAGTCTCTTGTCATTAGCTCATTAGTTAAGTAGTGCATTGCTGCCCTAGAACTGGCTTTAAAATTATGGTAAATCTGCTAGGATTTTCCCTCACAAAAAATAAAAAGGACTTTCAGTGATCAGTTTGTAAAAACGGGTACTAAAAACGTACCCTTTCTGTGCTGCTGCCTCCTCGCTAAACTCCACAGCACTATTTTCTCAATGAGGTGACGTTTCCACCTCTAAACCAATAGCTGTGCTAGTCATGTGACAGTGTTCTATATGCTAGCATTGCTATTGGTTTAGAGGTGGAAACGTTACCTTGTTGGGAAAAGAGCGCTGTGCCATGGGCGGCCGGAGCTTCTGAGTTTAGTGAGGAGGCAGCGGCACAGAAAGGGTAAGTTAAGTTTAGTGCCTTTTTTACAAACTGATCACTTAAAGTCCTGTTTACTTTTAGTGATGGTAAATTCCAGCGGTTTTTAAATGCTCAGATTTACCATCACTTTCAACTACTGTTTGTGTTTAATCCCTTCACAGGGGTCAACACATAGTTATATGCAAGTAATAGTGAGCATTTTCATTTTGAACTTTTATATCCATTTAATTGTAACATGCCTGCAGCAGTTCAGTGAAAGACGTCATTGCAACGTACCTACATTTTTGTTCCTTTTTAACATGATGCATATTAATAGACGTTAAAGGGATAGTAAACCCCAAAATTTTCTTTTATGATTTAGATAGAACATACCATTTTAAACAATTTCCAATTTACTTCTATTATCAAATTTGCTTCATTCTCTTGTTATCCATTGCTGAAGGGACAGCATTGCACTACTGGCAGCTAGCTGAACACATCTAGTTGGCCAATCACAAGAGACAAATGTGTGCAGGTGTTCTGGTAAGAGTCCGAACTTTTGAAAAGAGCGAACCATGTCACTTCCTGTGACGTTACATCAGCTGTTTTACACATTTTGGCCCTAATGCGCCTGCGTGCCAGCGTCTTCACATACCTGGCCGCATACGTCACTGCTAAAATATTTAGACCTGTGAAATTCAGAAACCCTTTCTATAGCCCACTGCAACTACTCCCATTAAGCTGAGTCTCCGTGCGTGCATCACAAACAGCCAATCGGCTTTCGCCACTGCTGCTTCTGCTGATCCAATGCTTACTGCTGCAACAAATGTTTAAACAATTAAATTGAAGGGAGCGTGTGAAAAGCTGCATTGGATCAGCAGAAGAAGCAGTGGCGATAGCCGAGTGGCTGTTTGTCATGCACGCACGGAGACTCAGCTTAATGGGAGTAGTTGCAGTGGGGGGGGGGGGCGGAGTTCCGAATATTGCAGAGGAGACGAATAAACAGCTTTCCATAAACCCCCATTTGTGATAGAAAATCCCATGCATGGGCTATAGAAAGGGTTTCTGAATTTCACACGTCTAAATAGTTTACCAGTGACGTATGCGGCCAGGTATGTGATGACGCTGGCACGCATGTTCATTAGGGCCAAAATGTGTAAAACAGCTGATGTAACGTCACAGGAAGTGACATGGTTCGCTCTTTTCAAAAGTTCGGCCTCTTACCAGAACACCGGCACCAATTAGCAGCAGCTGCCACTAGTGTATGATATGTGCGTATTCATTTTTAACAAGAGATACTAAGAGAACGAAGCACATTTGAAAATAGAAGTGAATTTAAAAGTGTCTTAAAATTACATGCTTTATGTGAATCATGCAAGTTTAATTTTGACTTTTCTATCCCTGTAAAGAAACATTCTAATTTAAATACACATAAATGAATCAGATCTTTGAATAGAAACATATTTGCAATATAAATGTATTGGTAAAAATGTTTCTAATAAAAGTTATCACTGTTTTAGTGTTAACATTTTTCTCTGTACGTGCATGTGACGTACAGCTAGATATTCTCAGTGCACCATCATTTTAAATACTGCAACTGCTCAGAGCACCAGTGGGGCTTATTTCATGTCAGCAATTAACAAACTGGGTCATTACCAGATGGTACAAGCACCTTAGGGCTTAGGGGACGATTTATCAAGGGCCAAATGGCCCTTGATTCCTCTGTTTCCGGAAACAGCAGTTAAGAAGCAGCGGTCTTAAGACCGCTGCTCCATAACTGATCCGTTGCCTCTGAGGCTGCCGTCTGCAATCCGCCCAATCCTATACGATCAGGTTGATTGACACCCCCTTCTAGCGGACGATTGGCCGCGAATCTGCAGGGGGCGGCATTGCACAAGCAGTTCACCAATTTACTTGTATGGATAAGATAACGAGAACGAAGAGAAATTGATAATAGAAGTAAATTAGAAAGTTGGTTTAAATCTCATGCTGTATCTGAATCATGAAATTAAAAAATGTGGGTTTTATATCCCTTTAAGTTTTAAGTTATAATTGAATGTATAGTAGTATGTGCAGAGAAGGTTTAGGTAAATCTCTTGTTTTTGTGTATAAATTGGGCTTGAGCCCACTATTCCTAGAGAGGTCAAAAATTAAATCTGTAATTAAGGTTTGCAAACTGCCTATAATAGCGATTTGATTTACAGAATTTTCTTATTTTAAACTCTCTAGGGAGTGTGGAGCTAGCACAGTTTTATAGAAAAGTAGGAAGTTTTTTGTCATTTTACATGATGAAATTATTTTTGTTTAATTCACACTGAAATAAATAAATGGGGATAATTTTAGGAGCAGGTATCTCACCATATCTTGGGTTAATGGGCATCAACCATGAATGTTGTGCTCTCATAATATTTCTTTCTCATTGGTAAAGAATATCATTTTAAGATAAGGGAATTATTTGGAAATATATCCATGTCTGATATCGCTTTGTTTTACTTCTTTAGCTGCCCTGCTCTGTGGGGGTGAGACAAATTCTTTGTTTTTTTTCTTGTGATAAAGGTTGTTAATATTTCATAGGGTTTATATTTTGTATTGTAAAGTATTTTCATTCATAAAATAAAGATTCTTTTGAGGCCTGCTTTAGTAAGTGATATTACATCCTTTACATTGCTTTACTGATGCCATTCATGTACATGACCTATATATTTGGAAAGTAATTTGAAATATATAGAAAATATATACATTTCTGAATACACTTTCGTTAACATATGTTATAAATCCTTAATATAATACCTTTAAAAACACGATAACTCTCATTCTGTTTTATTTCATGTCTGAATATTACTTTAAATATCCTCAATATTCTATCTACGGTTGTACTGGAAATTCTGAATACATGAATGATGCACACGAGTCCTTTGTATGACATTTCCAAGCAGTGCTCGTCACGTTGTGTGTTTATCTAGAAATCACACATGCTGTCTAAAAACCTCATCTATTCGAAGCAAATAGTATGATTGCCATGGTAACCAGAATATGACCTCTCCATTTGCCAGTCTTGTGTACACTGGGCCTACAAACAGATACTCCTGGTGAAAGCATATCTGAGACCCTGCAAAACTGCATGATAGTCAAATGTAGCTCAGGACCCGTTATGACAAAGCTTGTAACACAGACTGGAGCTCTGAATGCTGACACAAATGGCCACCATGAAAAAAAAAACATATTAAATTCTTGGTAAACTAAAATCCTGCAGTTATGCACTTCACTCGGGTTAGCCCCCCCCCCATGTTCAAAGTTTTAACAAACGATCATTCCATTTGTTAGATCTTTGTTAGATCAGGCATATCTGTACCTTCATTAAATACATTTTTTGAGAGAAGAATTATTTAACTTTAGCCAATATAATGGTTTCCTCAAGATCTAAATACTGAATAATACAATAATGCAAATAAAGATTTTCAAGGATGTTCAATTGAGAGTGAATAATGCTATTTTTTTTAATATTCCCTATGGGTTACAGTCCATCCAAGGTGCAAAACCTATTGATTTGTGTTACTCTCTATTGCCTGCATACTGGCTAACTCCCTTCTCTCCCTCCCCTGTGTAACACTAGGTTGCAATGGTGCACACTCTGTAGAGGGCCTTTTCTGCTGCCCTTTATAATAAAATTGCTGAGGTGAGAGGCTGTGCTACAGAAACTATTTATAGTTCCACTCCCCAGCTGTCATATGTGTTGTGGTACAGTCCTGAATTGGGATCTGCATCCCACATTGTTCCCTGCACTTAACTCTCTTCCTTGTATGCTAACAAGGTTATGAATCCATACTCAATACACAGTTGTGCAATTTGCTTGTCCTGTCCTGGTGTATAAATCTGTGCTTCTGAGACACTGCAGCAAGCATAGTCACTGCCATATTATTTGTCTATAGTCACCATCATACCTCCCTCCTTCTAAACCAGGCAAGTTAGGGTTGCCCCTTATGTTATCCTGGATAGTTATGAGTTACCTGCCTCATTTCAGCTTAGTATAGTCCTGGATTTAATTTGTAAGAGAGCATGTACAGTGTATACTGCTCAGGAGCCTTAGTGCAACCCACCCAATCATTTGTATCATCTTCCCACCACCTCTGGATATTTTATAGCATACAAGTTGTGTTTGTGCTCTGTTTTGCAGCTCTTTTGCAGATGATGTTAATTCACATTATTTGTGAGTAGTATGATGTTGCTTTGTGTAGTAGTGAAGCATTTGTCTCTGAGACTTCACCTCTTCCCATATACAATAGTTACGCTCACATGCATGATTCACCTATGGAGTTGGCAGCTCTTCTCAGCATCAGCTTCAACTACATTTGATAATAGAAGTAAAGTGAAAATTCTATTGAAACCTCATTCTTTTTTCTGAACCACATAATACCCTTAATTTTGGCTTTTCTATCCCTTTTATTGAGCCCTTATGTCAGCCCCTGTGCTTGTGAATTTACATCTATTAAACCTGTTAGAAAGCAGCTTTAGTGTAATAAAGATCACCTCTATCTCAGGGAAAAATAAATCTGCACACCCATGTTGTCATTTAACAGCACTTGCTCAGTGTAAAAATGTATTTTTTTAAACCCTTTATTTGGTTCTAAGTAAAAAAGGGGGATGTCACTGAAGCTGTGCAGATATTAAATCCATACTCCATGAGACCCTTAATGCAACAGAGTACAGTCTCCTCTTTCAGATGAGGAGAAACATGACCCTCTATATGTCATAGGGTTAATGAAACTTTGGGAAATATTAAATAAATTCTACACTAACTTCAGAGAATTAAAACTGATTAGTCAAGTAGACTACCCCACTCCCAAAAAGCCTCATAAGGAGCAGATTCTCTTTTTTGTCAAGTGATGGGTCACAAAATAACGTAGCAAGAACAGGATTTAAAGGGGCATGAAACCCATTTTGTTTTCATTATTCAGGTAGAGAATGCAATTTAAAACATCTGTCCGAAAACGGGGATAAGGGAACTGGAATTAGAAAAGTATGAGAGATTGGTAATATAGGACTAGTTCTAAAACAAGTGTTAGGTCTCACAAGTTATAAGGGCAACATACTGCACAGAGACAGCATTTCAGCTACCGCTGCATGGGTAATGCGAGATCCTAGTGTAAAAAATAGAATCCTCTATTTCACTAGATTATTTTATCCTTGTACAGACTCTAGAATGATTTGCATCACATACTGCACAAAGATGTGCACTCTGCAGCTTGCTCAGTTCTATCCTTTGCTGGAGGATCTAATACACACTGTATTCTGAGTATATGGGCCCTATTTATGAAGCTGCAGGTGCAGCTTAGGGGCCCTAATGCGGGCCTGAAACGCTACTTAGCCTCTCTGTCACCTCACCACTTGGGGAGTTAAATAATCCTGATCTGATTGGGATGATTGACAAGCTCTTCTGTAGCGCAATTGGCTGCACTAGAGCAGGGAGCGCAGATGCACAAGCAATTGCTTGTGCAATGTTTAATGCAGGGCCAGATGCTGCCCGCTCGCCGTGATGCTGGGTGTGCAAATTTCCCTAGACCGAGCCTTGCCTGTCTGGCATTTAATAAAAGTGGCCCCATATGTAGAGTTGAGACACTTATGCAGGAATAGTCATTCCTACATGCTTTTAAAATGGGCTAATTTTAAGTTTGTTTATGTAGAAGTATTTTCTTTTAGCTGACAAGAATTTCTAAATTAATCTACCGTGTATTTAAATAATAATAATAATAATAATTATTATTTACTTTATTTTGTATATCAGTGAATGACCGTTTCAACTAGCTATTTTTACACAGAATTTTTTTTTTATTACCACAAAAAAAATAATAATAATCAAATTCCACAAAAACCTGTATCTTTTTAACTGCAGAAAACAATCTAAAAATGTGTTTACTGGCATTGTCTGATTTAGCTAAGACCACATTTATGCACTATGATGCAGTGGGGGAATTTCATTTGCCCAAGTTCTCAAAACTATATCATTTTAAAATAGACAACCCAAGGTATTGATCTAGGCCCATTTTGGTATATTTCATGCCACTGTTTGCCATATGTTATCATATAATTTTATTTTAAACTTTTTCTCAAACTTTGGGTTTATCAATGAAATTATTTGCACACAACTGCTGCAGTCATTATTTATTTTTATTTTCTGTAGTGTAGGGATCCCTCCTCCAACTCCCACCTCCATGATCCTTCCCAAACATCTTTCTTCCTTCCACCCTCCCACTGGTCACCACCATCTTTATTACTAGCAGCCACTCTGTCCTGTTTAGTAGCTGTTTGTGGCTTATGTGTGTAAGCTAGCCCTAGTCAAAAAGGATGATCTTCCTGGAGTCATTCTGAGGTAATCGAGTCATCAGAAGCCATCCTGAAGCCTACAGGCCAAAATATTTATGATTCTAGAGGTCATATAGATGACTCTAGAGAGGCATTCGCTGGCTGTTCATGCTTGTGATGTAATCAGTAAAGTAATCTGATAATCATTCATCTCCCAGAATTTTTTAACTTAGCTGATGGGGCTAATTTTTCAATGTCTGGTGGACATGATACGCTGTAGCAGGGGGTATCAATCAGCCCAATCGTATAGGATCGGGCGGATTACAGGCAGCGGACCAGTTATGGTCATAACTGCTGTTTCCGGCGAGCCTAAAGGCTTGTTCAGAAACAGGGGTATCAAGCTCCATTCGGAGCTTGATAATTCGGCCCCAATGACTTTACAAGCCTGATGATATCTGATGATGTGTAAATTACTTTTAAAGTAGTGTGATGATTATCAAATTACATCAAGATGGTCTCTAAAGTAATCCTGTTTGTCTTGAGAGGGCCGTTAAGAAACAAAATATATGCAGTAGCAAATTAGATGGTGTCATATTTGCTTAGAATATCCCTTTAATGTCATATACTGTATATGGGTTATTTATTAGCATATGGTAGGAGATCATAATACAAGGATAAATTATTTTGACCACTTTAGTACCATGAAATGTGCATAAAGCCACGTCCCTTTACAATGTACTGCTGCTCTGCCTGGTATCCGTTAGGTTAAGGAGGGGATGTTAGTGCAGAATATCTTTTTGTATTTTTACTTAAAATTTGAATGTTTTGTGTAAGAAAATGGTAGGAGACTCTGATGGCTGTCTAGTGTCTACAATCAGGACCTCCTCCTCCTAGTTCCAGAAATGCAAGCAGTGTTCTGTTTAGGAATGAAGGGAAATATTGTGCTGAAAGGGTTACACAGAGCATACAATTTCATTCCTTTTTTTTAAATACTCTATTCATGTTGGTTTTACTTGGTTTCCTGATGTGCAATAATAATCAGATATCAGTGTATTCCAGTCAAATTTGGGAACTTTAAATATGCTTTATGTTATCATTAGGATCCCAAAAATAAAAGGTTTGGTGCAAGTGGTAATTATCCCCCAAGAAACACTGAAGCAAAATTACATTTAGAAAATTACATATTATTGAAGTCTGCAGCGTTTTCCATTGCATCATTTTCCTTGTTGCTGAAACAGAGCACTTGTATACTCTTTTACTCCTGGAGTTTTCTACTTACAGCAGTGTTGAATTTCTTGCACCTCCAAGAAATGTGCTCAGTGTTCAACAGCCAGAGGTCCATTGAAATGGATGGTAAGTGCAGATTACAGATTGTGGCACCATATGATCATTCAACTTGTGGAATTGTAAACATTTTCTACAAAGCTGTGCTATTTATAATGCAAGATAAATGTGTGTGAGATATATATATATGTATTGGAGTGTTTATCTGTATCACACTATATATATATATATATATATATATATATATATATATATATATATATATATATATATATATATATATATATATATATAATATAAAATCTCTGTCTATAGAAAATATATTTCTATGTGTATGTGTTTGTGTATGTGCGTGTTTATATGTAAGAACTTAGCACAGGAGTTGAAAATAACCTAGGTTCTAGCTGCTGATTGGTGGTTGCATATATATATATATATATATATATATATATATATATACCGATTGTCATTGGCTCAGCTATTTGTTCAGTTAGAAAACAGTAATGCATTGCTGTAATGCACCTGATACCAAGATAATGAAGGACATTTGATAATTAAAGTAATCTGAAAAATTGTTTAAAATTTTATGTTCTACCTAAGTCATATTTTTTGGGTTTCATGCCCCTTTAATTGTTGAAAATATCTCTTCAGTGCATAATATGTGTTTTTCGTGTGCCCTTCACATGAAATCAATCTGCATTACTTACATATATTCAGTAGGGTCACAGTTTCTCATGTGAGCCTATTTACAAATGTCTTAATTCATTACTATAGGATATTAGCCCTCTAAAATTACACAGTTACATTTTCTCAAATGTGATAAAATGACCTTGTTAGCTCTCATCTAGCTGAAGTATCATTACTGAATATGTTTTTTTTACATATTCTATTACAACTATCTCATTGTGTTGCCTGTATTATTGTGTTACTATCATCTGCTTTGGTTTATCGATCTCCACAAGTAAATGTACTCACTTTCTTATTGTTCCTGAAATCCAATAAGTGCTTTTATTTTCGCGTTCAATTTATTGTTTGAAAGCTCGGGAAAAAATGAGCATGTTGTGACTTATATTTCAGAATTAGACAAATCCAAGTCATAGCACTTACAATGGGCAGTACACATTAAAATAGCTGCTTAAGATTTCAGACCCCTAAAATTTTGGATTTGCTCCTAGATTTGGAAAAAAAAAAGTTGAGGCAAGGGCAAAAACTGTTTTAAAAAAGTTCAAATTTGAAATGTGCATGAGTGCATTTCAGTTTTAATTAGAAGTATTTTTGCAATATACTTCCATAAGCATAAATGCTTCTAGTAAAATGTATTACTGTTTTTAAGCAGCATACGCACATATGCTGTGAGAGCATGAGGGCCTGAATGTAAAATTCCTCTTGGTGTGTGTGGCAGGCTGACTGGGGCTTAAATGTTGTTTTTACTAAGTATGTTGCTGGCAGCCCAGGGTTTATTCACTCTTATGTGTGCTCCTGGCAGCCAAGAGGCCAATAACTATCTTTGTCTATCTATCTATCTATCTATCTATCTATCTATCTATCTATCTATCTATATATCTATCTAATCTCTATTTGTTATATCGGTCTATTATTTTTTCAATACAGCATATTTTGGTTACTAAATAAAGTTCGTAAATTAACGTGCGTTGCTTCAGTTTAGCCTACTTCTCACACACTCTATTTTAGCTTTGCCCTTAGAGGTGTTATTACTGATTAAATAACTTATGCTTAATAAACTTAGTTTGATATTTTAATACCTACCAGCCATAAGTGATCAGTATAGCTGACTTCCTATTCCTTTGTAGTAAGTATGTTAGTATAGGTATAAAACTATTTATCCAAACTGCTTGGGACCAGAAAAGGGATTATTGAATATTTATAAATTGGCATCTGTTAAATGGCACAGTTTGGAGAGGGGAGGGGACCAAGTGTAAACAACACTATCTAATGTAATTTAGGCAATATTTACATGTCAGCTTATACATGCAACCTAAAGGTAGTTTTATATCATGTTTAATAATTGTGTATACATATCACTATCAGAAGGATAGTACAGTACTGTAATCAGAAAGGTAATAGCTGATATTTGAAATAAAAATAGACTAGCATTTTTAAAACACAATAACGAAACCAAAGACTCTGGCAGAGATTATGATTTTGGAAAAATTCTGGATTGCGGAATTACGGAAATAGTGTTTTTGTACCTGTAATTAATTACTGTTATAGAAAAGTAAAACAAATGTTGACCACCACATAAGAACATCACACTTAAAGGGATACTAAACCCAATTTGTTTCTTTCATGATTCAGATAGAGCATGCACTTTTAAGCATCTTTCTAATTTACTCCTATTATCAATTTTTCTTAGTTCTCTTGCTATCTTTATTTAAAATGGAGGAATGTAAAGCTTAGAAGCCGGCCCATTTTAGGTTCAGCACCTTGGATAGTGTTTGCTTATTGGTGGCTACATTTGGCTAACCAATAAGCAAGTGTAACCCAGGTTCTGAACCAAAAATGGGCCGGCTCCTAAGCTTTACTTTCCTGTTTTTCAAATAATGATTGTAAGAGAACGAAGTAAAATTGATAATAGGAGTAAATTAGGAAATTGCTTAAAATTGCGTGCTCTATCTGAATCCTAAAAGAAAATATTTGGGTTTAGTATTCCCTTTAAAGCCTCCTTAACAGGCCACATTTTAAGAATATCTGAACTGGAGCACAGGTGAAATAATCAGCTGATTAGTAAACCTGGTTATTTTACATGCTCTTATCCAAGGTTATCCAGAAAACCAGGACTGTTGGGGAGGCCTGAGGACAGGTTTGACAACCAGTGCTTTAAGTGATGGTAAATCCTAGCGTTTTTGAAACACTAGGATTTACCAGTGCTACAAATAAAGGTGACTTTTAGTCATGAAGTATAAAAAACTTCATACTGACAATTCCTTTAATTGCCAAGCTGAGCACCTCTTAGCCAATAGCCATGCTGGATGGCTAATACGCTATTGGCTAAGAGGGGGAAACACCACCTTATTGAGGAAAGAGTGCTTTGCCGTTGGCTGCTGGATGTGCTCAGCTTGGCATAAACGCGCTGCAAATAAAGGCACTTACAACGTGTGTTTTTTTTCATTACATGAGTAAAAGTCCCCTTTATTTGTTGCACTGGTAAATCCTAGCGTTTAAAAAACACTCGGCTTTACCATGACTTTAATGATAATGTCTAGTGCTTATTTTCCTTTTGTTTGTGTAAGGAGTGTAACGGCGTGATAAATTGTTAACTTAGTGGAAAAATGCATGTAGACCTACAATTGTAATTGTATCTGCTTATATTAGTAAGCACAGTAATTGGGAGGCTTTGCTTTGATATGTCAACTGCTGCAAGTCTGTGCACGCACGTGTAATCACAGTCCTGGGATATCTGTTGTAACAGCTGTGGACCTGTGGTTTATATATATATATATATATATATATATATATATATATACAGTGGGACCTCGGTTTACGAATTTAATTCGTTCTCTGGGACGTTTCGTATTGCGAAAAATTCGTAAACCGAAACACGGTTTCCCATAGGAATGCATTGAAAACCAATTAATGCGTTCCGGAGGTGAGAGAAAAAGTCAAATAAAGTCTACAAAACCTGCTGCAAAAGGCTCCAATGGCTCCAAAAGGCTCCACAACTTGCTGCAAATGGCTCCAAAGGGCTCAACAACTTGCTGCAAATGGCTCCAAAAGGCTCAACAACTTGCTGCAAATGGCTCCAAAACCTCTCCAACTGCTACCCACACTTCAGTATGCAGGGGCAAACCGGGACACTTGTTTCGTATTGCAAAAAAAATTTGTAAACCGAGGGGCAAACCCGGAACATTTGTTTCGTATTGCGGAAAAAATTCTTAAACCGAGACAATTTTTTTCAAAATTTTGAATTCGTAAACCGAAATTTCGTATACCAAGTCGTTTGTAAACCGAGGTCCCACTGTATATATATATATACAGGGAGTGCAGAATTATTAGGCAAGTTGTATTTTTGAGGATTAATTTTATTATTGAACAACCATGTTCTCAATGAACCCAAAAAACTCATTAATATCAAAGCTGAATAGTTTTGGAAGTAGTTTTTAGTTTGTTTTTAGTTATAGCTATTTTAGGGGGATATCTGTGTGTGCAGGTGACTATTACTGTGCATAATTATTAGGCAACTTAACAAAAAACAAATATATACCCATTTCAATTATTTATTTTTACCAGTGAAACCAATATAACATCTCAACATTCACAAATATACATTTCTGACATTCAAAAACAAAAGAAAAACAAATCAGTGACCAATATAGCCACCTTTCTTTGCAAGGACACTCAAAAGCCTGCAATCCATGGATTCTGTCAGTGTTTTGATCTGTTCACCATCAACATTGCGTGCAGCAGCAACCACAGCCTCCCAGACACTGTTCAGAGAGGTGTACTGTTTTCCCTCCTTGTAAATCTCACATTTGATGATGGACCACAGGTTCTCAATGGGGTTCAGATCAGGTGAACAAGGAGGCCATGTCATTAGATTTTCTTCTTTTATACCCTTTCTTGCCAGCCACGCTGTGGAGTACTTGGACGCGTGTGATGGAGCATTGTCCTGCATGAAAATCATGTTTTTCTTGAAGGATGCAGACTTCTTCCTGTACCACTGCTTGAAGAAGGTGTCTTCCAGAAACTGGCAGTAGGACTGGGAGTTGAGCTTGACTCCATCCTCAACCCGAAAAGGCCCCACAAGCTCATCTTTGATGATACCAGCCCAAACCAGTACTCCACCTCCACCTTGCTGGCGTCTGAGTCGGACTGGAACTCTCTGCCCTTTACCAATCCAGCCACGGGCCCATCCATCTGGCCCATCAAGACTCACTCTCATTTCATCAGTCCATAAAACCTTAGAAAAATCAGTCTTGAGATATTTCTTGGCCCAGTCTTGACGTTTCAGCTTGTGTGTCTTGTTCAGTGGTGGTCGTCTTTCAGCCTTTCTTACCTTGGCCATGTCTCTGAGTATTGCACACCTTGTGCTTTTGGGCACTCCAGTGATGTTGCAGCTCTGAAATATGGCCAAACTGGTGGCAAGTGGCATCTTGGCAGCTGCACGCTTGACTTTTCTCAGTTCATGGGCAGTTATTTTGCGCCTTGGTTTTTCCACACGCTTCTTGCGACCCTGTTGACTATTTTGAATGAAACGCTTGATTGTTCGATGATCACGCTTCAGAAGCTTTGCAATTTTAAGAGTGCTGCATCCCTCTGCAAGATATCTCACTATTTTTGACTTTTCTGAGCCTATCAAGTCCTTCTTTTGACCCATTTTGCCAAAGGAAAGGAAGTTGCCTAATAATTATGCACACCTGATATAGGATGTTGATGTCATTAGACCACACCCCTTCTCATTACAGAGATGCACATCACCTAATATGCTTAATTGGTAGTAGGCTTTCGAGCCTATACAGCTTGGAGTAAGACAACATGCATAAAGAGGATGATGTGGTCAAAATACTCATTTGCCTAATAATTCTGCACTCTATGTATATGTATATATATATATATATATATATATATATATATATATATATATATATATATATATATATGTGTGTGTATGTGTGTGTGTATTTCTTTCATGTAATTAGCAAGAGTCCATGAGCTAGTGACGTATGGGATATACATTCCTACCAGGAGGGGCAAAGTTTCCCAAACCTCAAAATGCCTATAAATACACCCCTCACCACACCCACAAATCAGTTTTACAAACTTTGCCTCCTATGGAGGTGGTGAAGTAAGTTTGTGCTAGATTCTACGTTGATATGCGCTCCGCAGCAGGTTGGAGCCCGGTTTTCCTCTCAGCGTGCAGTGAATGTCAGAGGGATGTGAGGAGAGTATTGCCTGTTTGAATTCAATGATCTCCTTCTACGGGGTCTATTTCATAGGTTCTCTGTTATCGGTTGTAGAGATTCATCTCTTACCTCCCTTTTCAGATCGACGATATACTCTTATATACCATTACCTCTACTGATTCTCGTTTCAGTACTGGTTTGGCTTTCTACTACATGTAGATGAGTGTCCTGGGGTAAGTAAGTCTTATTTTCTGTGACACTCTAAGCTATGGTTGGGCACTTTTGTATAAAGTTCTAAATATATGTATTCAAACATTTATTTGCCTTAACTCAGGATGTTCAACATTCCTTATTTCAGACAGTCAGTTTCATATTTGGGATAATGCATTTCAATAAATCAATTTTTTTCTTACCTTAAAATTTGACTTTTTTCCTGTGGGCTGTTAGGCTCGCGGGGGCTGAAAATGCTTCATTTTATTGCGTCATTCTTGGCGCAGACTTTTTTGGCGCAAAAAGTTTTTTCTGTTTCCGGCGTCATACGTGTAGCCGGAAGTTGCGTCATTTTTTACGTTTTTTTGCGCCAAAAGTGTCGGCGTTCCGGATGTGGCGTCATTTTTGGCGCCAAAAGCATTTAGGCGCCAAATAATGTGGGCGTCTTTTTTGGCGCTAAAAAAATATGGGCGTCACTTTTGTCTCCACATTATTTAAGTCTCATTATTTTTTGCTTCTGGTTGCTAGAAGCTTGTTCACTGGCATTTTTTCCCATTCCTGAAACTGTCATTTAAGGAATTTGATCAATTTTGCTTTATATGTTGTTTTTTCTATTACATATTGCAAGATGTCCCAGATTGACACTGAGTTAGAAGATACTTCTGGAAAAACGCTGCCTGGTGCTGGATCTACCAAAGTTAAGTGTATCTGTTGTAAACTTATGGTATCTGTTCCTCCAGCTGTTGTTTGTAATGAATGTCATGACAAACTTGTTAATGCAGATAATATTTCCTTTAGTAATGTTACATTACCTGTTGTGGTTCCATCAACATCTAATACTCAGAGTGTTCCTGTTAACATAAGAGATTTTGGCCTAGATTTGGAGTTTGGCGGTAGCCATGAAAACCAGCGTTAGAGGCTCCTAACGCTCGTTTTAGGCTACCGCCGGTATTTGGAGTCACTCAAAATAGGGTCTAACGCTCACTTTCCAGCCGCGACTTTTCCATACCGCAGATCCCCTTACGTAAATTGCGTATCCTATCTTTTCAATGGGATTTTTATAACTCCGGTATTTAGAGTCGTTTCTGAAGTGAGCGTTAGATATCTAACGACAAAACTCCAGCCGCAGGAAAAAAAGTCAGTAGTTAAGAGCTTTCTGGGCTAACGCCGGTTTATAAAGCTCTTAACTACTGTACTCTAAAGTACACTAACACCCATAAACTACCTATGTACCCCTAAACCGAGGTCCCCCCACATCGCCGACACTCGAAAATTTTTTTTTAACCCCTAATCTGCCGACCGCCATCTACGTTATACTTATGTACCCCTAATCTGCTGCCCCTAACACCGCCGACCCCTGTATTATATTTATTAACCCCTAACCTGCCCCCACAACGTCGCCGCCAGCTACCTACACTTATTAACCCCTAATCTGCCGACCGGACCTGAGCGCTACTATAATAAAGTTATTAACCCCTAATCCGCCTCACTAACCCTATAATAAATAGTATTAACCCCTAATCTGCCCTCCCTAACATCGCCGACACCTAACTTCAATTATTAACCCCTAATCTGCCGACCGAATCTCGCCGCTATTCTAATAAATGTATTAACCCCTAAAGCTAAGTCTAACCCTAACCCTAACACCCCCCTAAATTAAATATAATTTAAATCTAACGAAATTAATTAACTCTTATTAAATAAATTATTCCTATTTAAACCTAAATACTTACCTGTAAAATAAATCCTAATATAGCTACAATATAAATTATAATTATATTATAGCTATTTTAGGATTTATATTTATTTTACAGGTAACTTTGTATTTATTTTAACCATGTACAATAGCTATTAAATAGTTAAGAACTATTTAATAGCTAAAATAGTTAAAATAATTACAAATTTACCTGTAAAAGAAATCCTAACCTAAGTTACAATTAAACCTAACACTAGACTATCAATAAATTAATTAAATAAACTAGCTACAATTATCTACAATTAACCTAACACTACACTATCAATAAATTAATTAAATACAATTGCTACAAATAAATACAATTAAATAAACTAGCTAAAGTACAAAAAATAAAAAAATATTTACAAACATAAGATCAGCCAATGGAATGCGAGCTCAATCTGATTGGCTGATTGGATCAGCCAATCGGATTGAACTTGATTCTGATTGGCTGATTCCATCAGCCAATCAGAATATTCCTACCTTAATTCCGATTGGCTGATAGAATCCTATCAGCCAATCTGAATTCGAGGGACGCCATCTTGGATGACGTCATTTAAAGGAACCGTCATTCGTCGTTCAGTCGTCGGCCAGGATGGATGTTCCGCGGTGGAGGTCTTCAGGATGCTGCCGCTTCGCTCCGGATGGATGCCGCTTGGATGAAGACTTCAATCGGATGGAAGACCTCTTCTGCCCCGCTTGGATGAAGACTTCAGCCGGATCATGGACCTCTTCAGCCCCCCGCTTGGGCTTGGATCAGGACATCGGAGGAGCTCTTCTGGACGGATCGGTGTGATACCCGGTGAGGTTAAGACAAGGTAGGATGATCTTCAGGGGCTTAGTGTTAGGTTTATTTAAGGGGGGTTTGGGTTAGATTAGGGGTATGTGGGTGGTGGGTTGTAATGTTGGGGGGCTTGGGTATTGTATGTTTTTTTTTACAGGCAAAAGAGCTGTATTTCTTGGGGCATGCCCCGCAAAGGGCCCTGTTCAGGGCTGGTAAGGTAAAAGAGCTTTGAACTTTAGTAATTTAGAATAGGGTAGGGCATTTTTTTATTTTGGGGGGCTTTGTTATTTTATTAGGGGGCTTAGAGTAGGTGTAATTAGTTTAAAATTGTTGTAATATTTTTCTTATGTTTGTAAATATTTTTTTATTTTTTGTAACTTAGTTCTTTTTTATTTTTTGTACTTTAGCTAGTTTATTTAATTGTATTTATTTGTAGCAATTGTATTTAATTAATTTATTGATAGTGTAGTGTTAGGTTAATTGTAGGTAATTGTAGGAAGTTTATTTAATTAATTTATTGATAGTCTAGTGTTAGGTTTATTTGTAACTTAGGTTAGGATTTCTTTTACAGGTAAATTTGTAATTATTTTAACTATTTTAGCTATTAAATAGTTCTTAACTATTTAATAGCTATTGTACCTGGTTAAAATAAATACAAAGTTACCTGTAAAATAAATATAAATCCTAAAATAGCTATAATATAATTATAATTTATATTGTAGCTATATTAGGATTTATTTTACAGGTAAGTATTTAGCTTTAAATAGGAATAATTTATTTAATAAGAGTTAATTAATTTCGTTAGATTTAAATTATATTTAACTTAGGGGGGTGTTAGTGTTAGGGTTAGACTTAGCTTTAGGGGTTAATACATTTATTAGAATAGCGGTGAGCTCCAGTCGGCAGATTAGGGGTTAATGATTGAAGTTAGGTGTCGGCGATGTTAGGGAGGGCAGATTAGGGGTTAATACTATTTATGATAGGGTTAGTGAGGCGGATTAGGGGTTAATAACTTTATTATAGTAGCGCTCAGGTCCGGTCGGCAGATTAGGGGTTAATAAGTGTAGGCAGGTGGAGGCGACGTTGTGGGGGGCAGATTAGGGGTTAATAAATATAATATAGGGGTCGGCGATGTTAGGGCAGCAGATTAGGGGTACATAGGGATAATGTAAGTAGCGGCGGTTTACGGAACGGCAGATTAGGGGTTAATAATAATATGCAGGGGTCAGCGATAGCGGGGGCGGAAGATTAGGGGTTAATAAGTGTAAGGTTAGGGGTGTTTAGACTCGGGGTACATGTTAGAGTGTTAAGTGCAGACGTAGGAAGGGTTACCGCATAGCAAACAATGGGGCTGCGTTAGGAGCTGAACGCGGCTTTTTTGCAGGTGTTTGTTTTTTTTTCAGCTCAAACAGCCCCATTGTTTCCTATGGGGGAATCGTGCATGAGCACGTTTTTGAGGCTGGCCGCGTCCGTAAGCAACTCTGGTATCGAGAGTTGAAGCTGCGTTAAAAATGCTCTACGCTCCTTTTTTGGAGCCTAACGCAGCCTTTATGTGGACTCTCAATACCAGAGTTATTTTTATGGTGCGGCCAGAAAAAAGCCGGCGTTAGTTTTTCGGGTCGTTACCGACAAAACTCCAAATCTAGCGGTTTGTTTCTAAATCTATTAAGAAGGCTATGTCTGTTATTCCCCCTTCTAGTAAACGCTAAAGGTCTTTTAAAACTTCTCATTTTTTAGATGAATTTTTAAATGAACATCATCATTCTGATTCTGATAGTGGTTCCTCTGGTTCAGAGGATTCTGTCTCAGAGGTTGATGCTGATAAATCTTCATATTTATTCAAAATGGAATTTATTCGTTCTTTACTTAAAGAGGTTTTAATTGCTTTAGAAATAGAGGATTCTGGTCCTCTTGATACTAAATCTAAACGTTTAAATAAGGTTTTTAAATCTCCTGTAGTTATTCCAGACGTTTTTCCTGTCCCTGATGCTATTTCTGAAGTAATCTCCAGGGAATGGAATAATTTGGGTAATTCATTTACTCCTTCTAAACGTTTTAAGCAATTATATCCTGTGCCATCTGACAGATTAGAATTTTGGGACAAAATCCCTAAGGTGGATGGGGCTGTCTCTACTCTTGCTAAACGTACTACTATTCCTACCGCAGATAGTACTTCCTTTAAGGATCCTTTAGATAGGAAGATTGAATCCTTTCTAAGAAAAGCTTACTTATGTTCAGGTAATCTTCTTAGACCTGCTATATCTTTAGCGGATGTTGCTGCAGCTTCAACTTTTTGGTTAGAAGCTTTAGCGCAACAAGTAACAGATCATAACTCTCATAGCATTGTTAATCTTCTTCAACATGCTAATAACTTTATTTGTGATGCCATCTTTGATATCATTAGAGTTGATGTCAGGTATATGTCTCTAGCTATTTTAGCTAGAAGTGCTTTATGGCTTAAAACTTGGAATGCTGATATGTCTTCTAAGTCAACTTTACTTTCCCTTTCTTTCCAGGGTAATAAATTATTTGGTTCTCAGTTGGATTCTATTATCTCAACTGTTACTGGAGGGAAAGGAACTTTTTTACCACAGGATAAAAAATCTAAAGGTAAATTTAGGTCTAATAATCGTTTTCGTTCCTTTCGTCACAATAAGGAACAAAAGCCTGATCCTTCGCCCTCAGGAGCGGTATCAGTTTGGAAACCATCTCCAGTCTGGAATAAGTCCAAGCCTTTTAGAAAACCAAAACCAGCTCCCAAGTCCACATGAAGGTGCGGCCCTCATTCCAGCTCAGCTGGTAGGGGGCAGATTACGTTTTTTCAAACAAATTTGGATCAATTCAATTCACAATCTTTGGATTCAAAACATTGTTTCAGAAGGGTACAGAATTGGCTTCAAGATAAGGCCTCCTGCAAAGAGATTTTTTCTTTCCCGTGTACCAGTAAATCCAGCAAAGGCTCAAGCATTTCTGAAATGTGTTTCAGAACTAGAGTTGGCTGGAGTAATTATGCCAGTTCCAGTTCTGGAACAGGGACTGGGGTTTTATTCAAATCTCTTCATTGTACCAAAGAAGGAGAATTCCTTCAGACCTGGATCTAAAAATATTGAATCGTTATGTAAGGATACCAACATTCAAAATGGTAACTATAAGGACTATTCTGCCTTTTGTTCAGCAAGGGCATTATATGTCCACAATAGATTTACAGGATGCATATCTGCATATTCCGATTCATCCAGATCACTATCATTTTCTGAGATTCTCTTTCCTAGACAAGCATTACCAGTTTGTGGCTCTGCCGTTTGGCCTAGCAACAGCTCCAAGGATTTTTACAAAGGTTCTCGGTGCCCTTCTGTCTGTAATCAGAGAACAGGGTATTGTGGTATTTCCTTATTTGGATGATATCTTGGTACTTGCTCAGTCTTCACATTTAGCAGAATCTCATACGAATCGACTTGTGTTGTTTCTTCAAGATCATGGTTGGAGGATCAATTTACCGAAAAGTTCATTGATTCCTCAAACAAGGGTTACCTTTTTAGGTTTCCAGATAGATTCAGTGTCCATGACTCTGTCTCTGACAGACAAGAGACGTCTAAAATTGATCTCAGCTTGTCGAAACCTTCAATCACAATCATTCCCTTCGGTAGCCTTATGCATGGAAATTCTAGGTCTTATGACTGCTGCATCGGATGCGATCCCCTTTGCTCGTTTTCACATGCGACCTCTTCAGCTCTGTATGCTGAACCAGTGGTGCAGGGATTACACAAAGATATCTCAATTAATATCTTTAAAACCGATTGTACGACACTCTCTGACGTGGTGGACAGATCACCATTGTTTAGTTCAGGGGGCTTCTTTTGTTCTTCCGACCTGGACTGTAATTTCAACAGATGCAAGTCTGACAGGCTGGGGAGCTGTTTGGGGGTCTCTGACAGCACAAGGGGTTTGGGAATCTCAGGAGGTGAGATTACCGATCAATATTTTGGAACTCCGTGCAATTTTCAGAGCTCTTCAGTCTTGGCCTCTTCTAAAGAGAGAATCGTTCATTTGTTTTCAGACAGACAATGTCACAACTGTGGCATACATCAATCATCAAGGAGGGACTCACAGTCCTCTGGCCATGAAAGAAGTATCTCGAATTCTGGTATGGGCGGAATCCAGCTCCTGTCTAGTTTCTGCGGTTCATATCCCAGGTATAGACAATTGGGAAGCGGATTATCTCAGTCGCCAAACGTTACATCCGGGCGAATGGTCTCTTCACCCGGAGGTATTTCTTCAGATTGTTCAAATGTGGGGTCTTCCAGAAATAGATCTGATGGCTTCTCATCTAAACAAGAAACTCCCCAGGTATCTGTCCAGATCCAGGGATCCTCAAGCGGAAGCAGTGGATGCATTGTCACTTCCTTGGAAGTATCATCCTGCCTATATCTTTCCGCCTCTAGTTCTTCTTCCAAGAGTAATCTCCAAGATTCTGAAGGAATGCTCGTTTGTTCTGCTGGTGGGTCCAGCATGGCCTCACAGGTTTTGGTATGCGGATCTTGTCCGGATGGTCTCTTGCCAACCGTGGACTCTTCCGTTAAGACCAGACCTTCTGTCACAAGGTCCTTTTTTCCATCAGGATCTCAAATCCTTAAATTTAAAGGTATGGAGATTGAACGCTTGATTCTTAGTCAAAGAGGTTTCTCTGACTCTGTGATTAATACTATGTTACAGGCTCGTAAATCCGTATCTAGGGAGATATATTATACAGGGAGTGCAGAATTATTAGGCAAATGAGTATTTTGACCACATCATCCTCTTTATGCATGTTGTCTTACTCCAAGCTGTATAGGCTCGAAAGCCTACTACCAATTAAGCATATTAGGTTATGTGCATTTCTGTAATGAGAAGGGGTGTGGTCTAATGACATCAACACCCTATATCAGGTGTGCATAATTATTAGGCAACTTCCTTTCCTTTGGCAAAATGGGTCAAAAGAAGGACTTGACAGGCTCAGAAAAGTCAAAAATAGTGAGATATCTTGCAGAGGGATGCAGCACTCTTAAAATTGCAAAGCTTCTGAAGCGTGATCATCGAACAATCAAGTGTTTCATTCAAAATAGTCAACAGGGTCGCAAGAAGCATGTGGAAAAACCAAGGCGCAAAATAACTGCCCATGAACTGAGAAAAGTCAAGCGTGCAGCTGCCAAGATGCCACTTGCCACCAGTTTGGCCATATTTCAGAGCTGCAACATTACTGGAGTGCCCAAAAGCACAAGGTGTGCAATACTCAGAGACATAGCCAAGGTAAGAAAGGCTGAAAGACGACCACCACTGAACAAGACACACAAGCTGAAACGTCAAGACTGGGCCAAGAAATATCTCAAGACTGATTTTTCTAAGGTTTTATGGACTGATGAAATGAGAGTGAGTCTTGATGGGCCAGATGGATGGGCCCGTGGCTGGATTGGTAAAGGGCAGAGAGCTCCAGTCCGACTCAGACGCCAGCAAGGTGGAGGTGGAGTACTGGTTTGGGCTGGTATCATCAAAGATGAGCTTGTGGGGCCTTTTCTGGTTGAGGATGAAGTCAAGCTCAACTCCCAGTCCTACTGCCAGTTTCTGGAAGACACCTTCTTCAAGCAGTGGTACAGGAAGAAGTCTGCATCCTTCAAGAAAAACATGATTTTCATGCAGGACAATGCTCCATCACACGCGTCCAAGTACTCCACAGCGTGGCTGGCAAGAAAGGGTATAAAAGAAGAAAATCTAATGACATGGCCTCCTTGTTCACCTGATCTGAACCCCATTGAGAACCTGTGGTCCATCATCAAATGTGAGATTTACAAGGAGGGAAAACAGTACACCTCTCTGAAAAGTGTCTGGGAGGCTGTGGTTGCTGCTGCACGCAATGTTGATGGTGAACAGATCAAAACACTGACAGAATCCATGGATGGCAGGCTTTTGAGTGTCCTTGCAAAGAAAGGTGGCTATATTGGTCACTGATTTGTTTTTGTTTTGTTTTTGAATGTCAGAAATGTATATTTGTGAATGTTGAGATGTTATATTGGTTTCACTGGTAAAAATAAATCATTGAAATGGGTATATATTTGTTTTTGTTAAGTTGCCTAATAATTATGCACAGTAATAGTCACCTGCACACACAGATATCCCCCTAAAATAGCTATAACTAAAAACAAACTAAAAACTACTTCCAAAACTATTCAGCTTTGATATTAATGAGTTTTTTGGGTTCATTGAGAACATGGTTGTTGTTCAATAATAAAATTAATCCTCAAAAATACAACTTGCCTAATAATTCTGCACTCCCTGTAGAGTCTGGAAGACTTATATTTCTTGGTGTCTTTCTCATCATTTTTCCTGGCATTCTTTTAGAATTCCGAGAATTTTACAGTTTCTTCAGGATGATTTGGATAAAGGTTTGTCTGAAAGTTCCTTGAAAGGACAAATCTCTGCTCTTTCTGTTCTTTTTCACAGAAAGATTGCTAATCTTCCTGATATTCATTGTTTTGTACAAGCTTTGGTTCATATAAAACCTGTCATTAAGTCAATTTCTCCTCCTTGGAGTTTGAATTTGGTTCTGGGGGCTCTTCAAGCTCCTCCGTTTGAACCTATGCATTCTTTGGACATTAAAATACTTTCTTGGAAAGTTTTGTTCCTTTTGGCCATCTCTTCTGCCAGAAGAGTCTCTGAATTGTCTGCTCTTTCTTGTGAGTCTCCTTTTCTGATTTTTCATCAGGATAAGGCGGTGTTGCGAACTTCTTTTAAATTTTTACCTAAGGTTGTGAATTCTAACAACATTAGTAGAGAAATTGTAGTTCCTTCATTATGTCCTAATCCTAAGAATTCTAAGGAGAAATCATTGCATTCTTTGTATGTAGTTAGAGCTTTGAAATATTATGTTGAAGCTACTAAGGATTTCCGAAAGACTTCTAGTCTATTTGTTATCTTTTCCGGTTCTAGGAAAGGTCAGAAGGCTTTTGCCTTTTCTTTGGCATCTTGGTTGAAATCTTTAATTCATCATGCTTATGTCGAGTCGGGTAAAACTCTGCCTCAAAGGATTACAGCTCATTCTACTAGGTCAGTTTCTACTTCCTGAGCATTTAGGAATGAAGCTTCGGTTGATCAGATTTGCAAAGCAGCAACTTGGTCTTCTTTGCCTACTTTTACTAAATTCTACCATTTTGATGTGTTTTCTTCTTCTGAAGCAGTTTTTGGTAGAAAAGTACTTCAGGCAGCTGTTTCAGTTTGATTCTTCTGCTTATAATTTCAGTTTTTTTCATTATAAGATTTAAACTTTGTTTTGGGTGTGGATTATTTTCAGCGGAATTGGCTGTCTTTATTTTATCCCTCCCTCTCTAGTGACTCTTGCGTGGAAGATCCACATCTTGGGTAGTCATTATCCCATACGTCACTAGCTCATGGACTCTTGCTAATTACATGAAAGAAAACATAATTTATGTAAGAACTTACCTGATAAATTAATTTCTTTCATATTAGCAAGAGTCCATGAGGCCCACCCTTTTTGTGGTGGTTATGATTTTTTTGTATAAAGCACAATTATTCCATTTCCTTATTTTTTATGCTTTTGCAGTTTTTTCTTATCACCCCACTTCTTGGCTATGCGTTAAACTGATTTGTGGGTGTGGTGAGGGGTGTATTTATAGGCATTTTGAGGTTTGGGAAACTTTGGCCCTCCTGGTAGGAATGTATATCCCATACGTCACTAGCTCATGGACTCTTGCTAATATGAAAGAAATGAATTTATCAGGTAAGTTCTTACATAAATTATGTTTTTTATATATATATATATATATATATATATATGTGTGTGTATATATATATATATATATATATATGTCTGGGGTTAACTGCTTGTGGCTCTGGGGACAGCACAGCTTCCTGTGAGTGCCAGTGGCACCCAGGGCTGAGCATGTTGCAGGGTCAAGGGATGTGTACCCGGTCCGGTATGAGAGTGCAGTTCCCTTCCGTGTTTTGCATATGTCTAGGGTGATTACATATTCCTGTGCACCCTTCCCTTGTATTCAGTTTGTTTGGATTTGAAAGCTTGCATTGTGTGGCTGTTTTAGGGTCTCAGGTATTGGAAAGGACCTTGACGTGGTACCTGAGCTTGTCCCATTTGGCCAGATGCGGTGACTAACCTTTCCATTTTTGCTTTTAAATCTTAGCTGAGAGCTTGTTAGTGAGTGCTGGGTTTTCTCTGTGTGTTATATATAAATATATATATATATATATATATACATACATATATATATATATATATATATATATATATATATAAATATAAATATATATATAAATATAAATATATATATATATATATATATATACACACACACACACACACACACACATATATATGCATATATATATATACAGGTAGCCCTCAGTTTACGCCGGGGTTAGGTTCCAGAAGGAATGGTGGTAAATCCAAACCGTTGTAAATTGAAACCCAGTTTATAATGTAAGTAAATGGGAAGTGAGGGAGTTAGGTTCCAGGCCCCTCTAAAAATTGATATTTAAGTAACACCTAATACATTATTTTTAAAGCTTTGAAATGAAGACTTTAAATGCTAAACAGCATTATAAACCTAATTAAATAATCACACAACAGACTGTATCATCAAACTAAGTTTAATGAACAAAAACATTTTTTTACTTGCATTTTTCTGCAAACAGTTCTCTGCATTGTTAGCATGTTAGATAATATTGGGTCTGCACCTATTCAATGCATTTCAATCTGGATTGATTAAGCAGTTAGGTACCCTCACCTCAAGCAGCTGGACAGGAAGATAATAGGGTCGTGGCTGCCAGATCTTGTTGCTTTGAAAGCTGCTCGATAACTAAGGTCTGTTCTGTGGACACAGATTAATTTCAGTCTGCTAAGCTTGCATAACTTTGCTGCAACACAAGCGGACAGCTCCACCTACTAGCTATTTTAATTAGTGCACTGCTTCTCAATGCATTTCAACAGCAGTCACATGACTGGAAAAAAAAGGTTGTTATTCTGAAACGGTGCAAATTGAACCGGCTTAAACCGAGGGCCACCTGTGTGTGTGTGTGTGTGTGTATATGTGTGTGTATATATATATATATATATATATATATATATATATATATATAAACAAAGTCCTGAGTAGAACTGCACACCATATATTGTATATCATCTGCCAGGGTGCAATGTCAAAAAAAGTATTTATAATGCACAGTTGTGCTCATAAGTTTACATACCCTGGCAAAATGTATGATTTATTGGCCATTTTTCAGAGAATATGAATGATAACACAAAAAAATTTCTTTCACTCATGGTTAGTGTTTGGCTGCCATTTATTATCAATCAACTGTGTTTACTCTTTTTAAATCATAATGACAACAGAAACTACCCAAATGACCCTGATCAAAAGTTTACATACCTCAGTTCTTAATACCGTGTATTGCCCCGTTTAGCATCAATGACAGCTTGAAGTCTTTTGTTGTATTTGTGGATGAGGCTCTTGATCTTTTCAGATGGTAAATCTGCCCATTCTTCCTGGAAAAAAGCCTCCAGTTCCTGTAAATTCTTGGGCTGTCTTGCATGAACTGCACGTTTCAGATCTCCCCAGAGGTCAGTAGACTGAGATGGACACTTCAGAACCTTCACTTTATTCTGCTGTAGCCAATGACAGGTCGGCTTGGTCTTGTGTTTAGGATCATTGTCATGTTGGAATGTCCAAGTACATCCCATGCGCAGCTTCGGGGCTGATGAATGCAAATTTTCCTCCAGTATTTTTGATAACATACTGCATTCATCTTGCCATCAATTCTGACCAATTTTCCTGTGCCTTTGTAGCTGACACATCCCCAAAACATCAGCGATCCACCGCCGTGTTTCACAGTAGGAATGGTGTAACTTTCATCATAGACCTTGTTGACTCCTCTCCAAATGTAGCGTTTATGGTTGTGGCCAAAAAGCTAGAGAGATACTTTGTGGCATTTGCGTAGTAATGGCTTTCTTCTGGTGACTTGACCATGCAGCCCATCTTTCCTAAAGTGCCTCCTTATTGTGCATCTTGAAACAGCCACACCACATGTTTTCAGAGAGTCCTGTATTTCACCTGAAGTTATTTGTGGGTTTTTCTTTGCATCCCGAAAATTTTTCCTGGCAGTTGTGGCTGAAATTTTAGTTGGTCTACCTAACCATGGTTTGGTTTCAACAGAACCCCTCATTTTCCACGGTATAATGGAAATTGTAGGAGCATAATGAGGTACTGAGGTGTCACAGTGAGGAAACATAGTCAGGTACTGAGGGGCCACAGTAAGGGAACATGGTGAGGTACTGACTCAGTACCTCACCATGTTCCCTTACTGTGCCCCCTCAGTACCTCACTATATTCCCTCACTGTGCCCCCTCAGTACCTCACTGTGCCCCCTCAGTAGTACTGAGGGGCAACGTGAGGGAATATAGTGAGGTACTGAGGGGGCACAGTGGGATAATATAATGAGGTAGTAACCACACTCTAATTGTGAGAACCCCAGGCAAGATTAATGGTCAGGCAGTACAATGTTGGGGTGGACACCGGAGTTTCATATACAATTTACATGCCTGAATATATATATATATATATATATATATATATATATATATATATATATATATATATATATATATATATATATATATATATATATATATATATATATACACACACACACACACTTTTGCTAAGGAAGATGCACAGCCACAAAGGGGAAATTTTCCTTCACTACAGATCAAGATTATATATATATATATATATATAAATATAATATAATCTTGATCTGTAGTGAAGGAAAATGTCCCCTTTGTGGCTGTGCATCTTCCTTTGCAAAGGAAGCAAAGTATGTGACCCACAGAGAATGTTATCTACAGCTAGGAAGAGCAGTCCGCTATGCCTACACAGCCCTCACCAATCTCCACTACCCCAAGCAAAACATTTTCACACCGTCTGTAGGTTCAGCATAGTCTCCCCTACTCTCTACCGGAGCTCCTAACTGTGCATTCGTTGTTCTTACTGAGCGATTCCCCTCTTTGCTGACAGTGCTGTCTGCAAAGAGGGGAATCCCTCAGTAAAAACAAAGTAGGCACAAGCTTCACAGGAGTTCCGGTTGAGATGAGGGGAGACCACACTGAACCTATTAGGGTTACAAGTCAAGGATCTGCGGTGAACGAAGCAGGGGCAAAAGATTAGGTGAAATCAAAAATCACTTATCTACATGTTGCCTGCGCTTCTTCTCAGTGACTTGAAACCACACTGGAACGCTACACTAATGAAGGAGAATGCTGCTGGAGAGTGCACATAAAAAAAAAGAAAAAATGGGCAGAGAAAGTTTAAACAACCGCCGTAACTAACCCAGCGCTGCGCTCTGTATTGCCTGTGTGAGGTGCGCCCTTGACAGACTCTAGGGCACCTTATTAGCGCTCCTGCAAGCACCATATTAAATTACAGATTGAAAAGTATGTACCGCCGCACCCCCTGCTGGCCGCTGTTAAAATAATAATAAAAAAAAAAAAAAAAAAAAAAAAGCTTTAGACCTGCTGCGATCTGCTTGCCCGCAGCAGGGCTAAATGTAAAAAAAACCCCACATGCCCGGCCCAAAAATCTGCATGTCCCGGGCGTCGGGCGAGAGGAATTGCGTATCCCTGATATATATATGTCATGTGCAAAAGTTTAGGCACCCCTGACAATTTCCATGAGGACACAGTAATTTCTTTCATATAATTGGCAAGAGTCCATGAGCTAGTGACGTATGGGATATACAATTCTACCAGGAGGGGCAATGTTTCCCAAACCTCAAATGCCTATAAATACACGCCCCACCATACCCACAATTCAGTTTTTACAAACTTTGCCTCCCTTTGGAGGTGGTGAAGTAAGTTTGTGCTTGATTTTCTTCTGTGATATGCTCTTCTCAGCATTTTGAAGCCCGATTCCTCTCAGAGTACAGTGAATGTCAGAGGGATGTGAAGGGAGTATCACTTATTGAATTCTATGTTTTTCCTTGCGGGAAATCTTTTCATAGGTTCTCCGTTATCGGTCGTAGAGATTCATCTCCTAACTCCCTTTTCAGATCGACGATATACTATTATATACCATTACCTCTACTGATAGCCAAACCAGTACTGAAACAGTTATCTGCTATATGTGGATGGGTGTCTTTCGGTAAGTATGTTTTCATTACTTAAGACACTCTCAGCTGTGGTTTGGCACTTTATGTATTAATGTAAAGTTCTAAATATATGTATTGTACTTATATTTGCCTTTAAGTCAGGTTTATGTATATTTCATTTTGCAGACTTACAGTTTTATAATTGGGAAAACATATTTAGGAAGTAATTTTTTCTTACCTAGGGTATAGTATTTTCTTAAAAATGGACTGTTTTTCATTAATTTTCACGGGCAAAATTAGGCTTGCGAGGCCCCAAAATGCTGATATTTATTGCGTCGTTCTTGGCTCGAGAATTACTTTGGCGTGAAGGTACGTTTGATGATGCAAATTCGTCATTTGCGGCGTCTTAGTTGACGCCAGGTCTCCTTGCACAAGGTTGCGTCTGCCATGGCGCGAGTTGCCTCATTTACAGATGTTTTTAGCGCCAAAAAATGTTATTTTTCCGTTGCGCGTCATACTTGCCGCCAAATATTTTAATTATTTACACCCCACTTCTGATATGCCTCTTGCCGTTTTCAATGCTCAGAGGGCTATGTTGTTTGCATTTTTTTCCCATTCCTGAAACTGCCATGTAAAGAAATTGATTATTTTGCTTTATATGTTGTTTTTTCTCTTACATTTGCAAGATGTCTCAATCTGATCCTGTCTCGGAAACCACTGTTGGATCCCTGCTGCCTGATAACAGTTCTACCAAAGATAAGTGTATCTGTTGTAAGTTAGTGGAGATTATATCTCCAGCTGGAGTATGTAACAGTTGTCATGATAAGCTTTTACATGCAGAGAATGTATCCATTAGTACTAGTACAATGCCTGTTGTTCCTTCAACATCTAATGTACATGATATCCCTGTGAATATAAAAGATTTTATTGCTAATGTGATTCAGAAAGCTTTGTCTGCTATTCCGCCTTATAATAAACGTAAAAGGTCTTTTAAAACTTCTCATAAAGTTGATGAAATTTTAAATGACCGACAATATACTGAATTATCCTCCTCTGATGAGGATCTATCTGATTCAGAAGATCCTACCTCAGATATTGACACTGACAAATCTACTTATCTCTTTAAGATGGAGTATATTCGTTCCTTGTTAAAAGAGGTGTTGATTACTTTGGATATTGTGGAAACTAGTCCTCTTGATACTAAAACTAGTAAACGTTTAAATTCTGTTTATAAACCTCCTGTGGTTACTCCAGAGGTTTTTCCAGTTCCTGATGCTATTTCTGATATGATTTCAAAGGAATGGAATAGGCCTGGTACTTCTTTTATTCCTTCTTCTAGTTTTAAAAAGTTGTATCCTTTGCCAGCAGTCAGATTGGAGTTTTGGGAAAAAAAGTTGATGGGGCTATTTCTACTCTTGCCAAACGTACTACTATCCCTATGGAAGATAGTACTTCCTTTAAGGATCCTTTAGATAGGAAACTTGAATCTTATCTAAGGAAAGCTTATTTATATTCTGGCTATCTTCCCAGGCCTGCCATTTCTATGGCTGATGTTGCAGCTGAATCAACTTTCTGGTTGGAAAGCTTAGCGCAACAGGAAACAGATCCTGATTTGTCTAGCATTGTTCGCTTGCTTCAACGTGCTAATCATTTTATTTGTGATGCTATTTTTGATATCATCAAAATTGATGTTAAATCTATGTCTATTTTAGCTAGAAGAGCTTTGTGGCTCAAGTATTGGAATGCTGACATGGTATCTAAGTCTAGATTACTATCTCTTGCTTTCCAAGGTAACAATTTTATTTGGTTCTCAGTTGGATTCAATTATTTCAACTGTCACTGGGGGAAGGGAGTTTTTTTTACCTCAGGATAAAAGATCTAAGGGTAAATCTAAAGCTTCTAATCGTTTTCGTTCTTTTCGACAGAATAAGGAACAGAAACCAAATCCTTCCCCCAAAGAATCTGGTTCTAATTGGAAACCTTCAAGTTGGAATAAATCCAAGCCTTTTAAGAAACCAAAGTCAGCCCTCAAGTCTGCATGATGGTGCGGCCCTCATTCCAGCTCAGCTGGTGGGAGCAGATTAAATTTTTTTAAGATTCTGTCCAAAATTATTGGATTCAGAGTATTGTCTCTCAAGGGTATCAAATAGGATTCAGAGTAAGACCACCTGTGAGAAGATTTTTTCTCTCACACATTCCAGCAAATACAGTGAAGGCTCAGGCTTTTCTGAAGTGTGTTTCAGATCTAGAGCTTTCAGGGGTAATCATACCAGTTCCGTTTCAGGAACAGGGTCTGGGGTTTTATTCAAATCTATTCATTGTCCCAAAGAAAGAAAATTCATTCAGGCCAGTTCTGGATCTGAAAATTTTGAATCGTTTTGTAAGAGTGACAACTTTCAAAATGGTGACTATAAGGACTATTTTGCCTTTTGTTCAGCAAGGTCATTATATGTCCACAATAGACTTACAGGATGCATATCTTCATATTCCGATTCATCCAGATCACTATCGGTTTCTTAAATTCTATTTTCTAGACAAGCATTACTAATTTGTCGATCTTCCATTTGCCCTAGCGACAGCTCCAAGAATTTTTTCAAGGGTTCTCGGTGCCCTATTCTCTCTAATCAGAGAACAGGGTATTGCAGTGTTTCCTTATTTGGATGATAACTTGGTACTAGCTCAGTCTTTACATTCTGACGAATCTCACACTAATCAACTAGTGTTGTTTCTTCAAAGACATGGTTGGAGGATCAATTTATATGTAAAAAAGGATAAACCCTTACCGGTAGATTTAAGCAGCTCTATAAGGTGTGGTTTCCCAAAACCCACACTAAAAAATAAAAAGTATACACAATTAGAGTGTGCTAAACAGCTCTACCTTAAATTTAAATAGCACTATATTAAATATATGAAGGGGTGTAGTATAAATAATTTATATTCAAAATAATACAAAAAAAACAGATTCAATATATCTAAACACTAGTAAATTTTATTACACAAATAAAACACATATATAAGGTTCACCTTATTTCATATATATTACAATCAAATATATTTTAAAGAAATATTAAAAACTCTCAAGGTCCAAAGATATCTCCCCAATACTTCTTATTCAGTATTTGGTTATATTGGCTTTGTTGCAAAAGGTTATACTGAGAAGCTTATGTATCAAAATTGATTGTCAGTAAAAATGTCCTCTGTTACAATGTATCATTTAGACTACTAGATAACTTTGCAGTGGAGACAATACCATAGGAAATGAACTTTTTTTAAAAGTTGTCAGTTTCTTACTGTGGGGTACCCCTTTAGATGACAATTACTGTTGTGTTCTGGGTCAATTGTTTGGTAGTGGTGTATCCTCTATTAGCATATATAAGTGATAAAGGTTTTTTGTTCTTTGAATCCCAAATTGAAAGTTTTAGCAACATTCACCAGAATTCGAAAGGCTTACAATAGTGTTACCTTTCCCCGGATCGGCTAATTCCTTGCGGCGCTGTCTGGCGTTTCAGGGTCGACCGTTTACTTTAGTCTTGGCGTGTATATCCTCACGTGACCTCTTAGCCGCACCAATAGCCTTACCAGGTTGCCGGTGTAGGTGATTTCAAATTTTTTTTTTCGTATAGTTCTTTTTCCACATTGTTACCAATGCTACCAGGAGCACAAGTATTTGTTAGTAAGATGTCCGCTTATTCTTGCTATAGAATTCCGTCTCCCACATAGGATGCTGTACAAAGGAGTGAGCAGGAGAAAATTCCGTTACCGAAGCTGGCCAGCCCAACGGATATTATCCAATATCATCTACGCGTTTCAGCAGAAATGCCTTTGTCAAGATGAACTGCATCCTGTCAGGGAGTCTTTTATGCCGGAATCCTTAAAGGGAAAGTTATTTTCACTTTCTTAAAGGGACCGCTCATTTCTTTTGGTTTAAGTATCTTGTTTGTAATTATCTTCGGTGGTTATAATAAATACATCTTTTTGGTGGAGATATCTTAGTATTGGGGTATCAGTTATAAATATATATATACAAATATGTAAATTGACTAAAAAAAAAAAGTTCTATCGTAAAATAAAGGTATATTGTTTCATGCATGTTAATATTTGCAATTTTAATGAGTGCTATGGTAAGGTTTTTTTTAAAAATATAATCTATAATACTGAATGGAGAGATAAAATACAACCATTAATTTACTATACATATATAAAAAAATATATATATAAATGTTGATGACCTTAAAAGTTTTATCCGTAGATACTAAATAATAAATTTAAATGATGATTTTAATATTTTAACTCATAATTTTAATAAATAAAAAAAAAAAATTATATCAATTATTATTATCAATTTACCAAACAGTTCCTTGATTCCTCAGACAAGGGTCATCTTTTTAGGTTTCCAGATAGATTCAGTGTCCATGACTCTGTCTCTAACAGACAAAAGACGATTTAAAATTGGTTTCAGCTTGTCAGAACCTTCAGTCTCAATCATTCCCTTCAGTGGCTATATGCATGGAAGTTTTAGGTCTCATGACTGCAGCATCGGACGCAATCCCCTTTGCTCGTTTTCATATGAGACCTCTCCAGCTTTGGATGCTGAAACAATGGTGCAGGGATTATACAAAGATATCACAGTTAATAGCCTTAAATCCCAATGTTCGACTCTCTCTGACTTGGTGGTTAGACCACAATCGTATAGTTCAAGTGGCCTCTTTTGTTCATCCAACCTGGACTGTAATCACAACAGATGCAAGTATTTCAGGTTGGGAAGCTGTTTGGGGATCTCTGACAGCATAAGGGTTTTGGAAACCTCAAGAGGCGAGGTTACCGATTCAATATTTTAGAGCTCCGTGCTATTTTCAGGGCTCTTCAGGTTTGGCCTCTGTTGAAGAGAGAATCATTCATTTGTTTTCAGACAGACAATATAACAACTGTAGCATATGTCAATCATCAGGGTAGGACTCACAGTCCCCTAGCTATGAAAGAAGTATCTTGGATACTTTCTTGGGCAGAATCCAGCTCTTGTCTAATTTCTGCGGTACATATCCCAGGTGTAGACAATTGGGAAGCGGATTATCTCAGCCATCAGACTTTACATCCGGTGGAGTGGTCTCTCCATCCAGATGTGTTTTTCCAGATTGTTCAGATGTGGGGTCTTCCTGAAATAGATCTGATGGCTTCCCATCTAAACCAGAAACTTCCCAGGTACTTGTTCAGGTCCAGGGATCCTCAGGCGGAGTCGGTGGATGCTTTAGCAGTTCCTTGGTTTTACCAACCTGCTTATATCTTCCCGCCTCTAGTTCTTCTTCCATGAGTGATCTCCAAGATCATCATGGAACGATCGTTTGTGTTTCTGGTAGCACCAGCATGGCCTCACAGGTTCTGGTATTCGGATCTTGTCCAGTTGCCAACCTTGGCCACTTCCTTTAAGACCAGACCTTCTGTCTCAAGGACCATTTTTCTATCAGGATCTCAAATCGTTAAATTTGAAGCTATGGCAATTGAACACTTCGTGCTTAGTCATAGAGGTTTCTCTGACGCAGTGATTAATACTATGTTACAGGCTCGTAAATCTGTTTCTAGGAAGATTTATTATCGAGTTTAGAAGACTTATATTTCATGGTGTTCTTCTCATAAGTTCTCCTGGCATTCTTTTAGAATTCCTAGAATTTTAAAGTTCCTTCAGGATGGTTTGGATAAAGGTTTGTTTGCAAGTTCCTTGAAGGGACAAATCTCTGCTCTTTCTGTTTTATTTCACAGAAAGATTGCTAAGCTTCCTGAAATTCACTGTTTTGTGCAGGCTTTGGTCCGTATCAAGCCTGTCATTAAATCAATCTCTCCTCCTTGGTGTCTTAATTTGGTTTTGAAGGCTTTACAGGCTCTTCCTTTTGAGCCTATGCATTCTTTGGATATTAAACTACTTTCTTGGAAAGTGTTGTTCCTTTTGGCTATCTCTTCTGCTAGAAGAGTTTCAGAATTATCTGCTCTTTCTTGTGAGTCTCCTTTTCTGATTTTACATCAGAGTAAGGCAGTTTTGTGGACTTCATTTATATTTTTGCCTAAAGTTGTGAATTCTAACAACATTAATAAGGAAATTGTTGTTCCCTCTTTGTGTCCTAATCCTAATAATTATTTGGAGAGATTCTTATATTCTCTGGATGTTGTAAGAGATTTGAAATATTATGTTGAAGCTACTAAACATTTCAGGAAGACTTCTAGTCTATTTGTTGTGTTTTCTGGTCCTGGGAAAGGTCAGAAAGCTTCTGCCATTTCCTTGGCATCCTGGTTAAAGCTTTTGATTCATCATGTGTATTTGGAGTCGGGTCAGGCCCGCCTCAGAGAATCACAGCTCATTCTACTAGATCAGTTTCCACTTTGTGGGCTTTTAAGAATGAAGCTTCAGTTGATCAGATTTGCAAAGCAGTAGCTTGGTTTTCTTTGCATACATTTACTAAATTCTACTGTTTTTATGTATTTGCCTCTTTGGAAGCAGTTTTTGGTAGAAAGGTTCTTCAGGCAGCTGTTTCAGTTTGATTCTTCTGTTTATGTTTTAAGTTTTTTCTTTTCAATTATGAGAAAAACTTATTTTTTTTTCAGTGGAAAATGGCTGTTTTTATTTTTCTCCCTCCCTCTCTAGTGACTCTTCTGTGGAGTTCCGCATCTTGGGTATTACTATCCCATACGTCACTAGCTCATGGACTCTTGCCAATTACATGAAAGAAAAGTTAATTTATGTAAGAACTTACCTGATAAATTTATTTATTTCATATTTATTTCTTTTCATATTTCTTTCATATTAAGAGTCCATGAGACCCACCCTTTTTATGGTGGTTATGTTTATTTATATAAAGCACAATTATATTTCCAGTTCCTTTTTTTTATGCTTTTTACTCCTTTTTTCTATCACCCCAATACTTGGCTATCAATTAAACTGAATTTTGGGAGGGGTGAGGGGTGTATTTATAGGCATTTTGATGTTTCGGAAACTTTGCCCCTCCTGGTAGGATTGTATATCCCGTATGTCACTAGCTCATGGACTCTTGCCAATATGAAAGAAATTAATTTATCATG